>NW_027189626.1:0-20000 GCF_040958095.1 Procambarus clarkii
CCCCAGTTGATGCCTCTACACCCAGTTGCTGGCAACACACCCAGTTGATGCCGCTGCGCACAGTTGCTGGCTACACCCCCAGTTGATGCCTCCACACCCAGTTGCTGGCTACACACCCAGTTGATGCCACCACACCCAGTTGCTGGCTACACACCCAGTTGATGCCTCCACACCCAGTTGCTGGCTACACACCCAGTTGATGCCTCCACACCCAGTTGCTGGCTACACCCCCAGTTGATGCCTCCACACCCAGTTGCTGGGTACAGACCCAGTTGATGCCTCCACACCCAGTTGCTGGCTACACACCCAGTTGATGCCTCCACACCCAGTTGCTGGTTACACCCCCAGTTGATGCCTCCACACCCAGTTGCTGGCTACACCCCCAGTTGATGCCTCCACACCCAGTTGCTGGCTACACACCCAGTTGATGCCTCCACACCCAGTTGCTGGCTACACACCCAGTTGATGCCTCCACACCCAGTTGCTGGCTACACACCCAGTTGTTGCCTCCACATCCAGTTGCTGGCTACACACCCAGTTGATGCCTCCACACCCAGTTGCTGGCTACACACCCAGTTGATGCCTCTGCGCCCAGTTGCTGGTTACACCCCCAGTTGATGCCTCTACACCCAGTTGCTGGCAACACACCCAGTTGATGCCTCTGCACCCAGTTGCTGGCTACACCCCCAGTTGATGCCTCTGCACCCAGTTGCTGGCTACACACCCAGTTGATGCCTCTGCACCCATTTGCATGCTACACCCCCAGTTGATGCCTCCACACCCAGTTGCTGGCTACACACCCAGTTGATGCCTCTGCGCCCAGTTGCTGGCTACACCCCAGTTGATGCCTCCACACCCAGTTGCTGGCTACACACCCAGTTGATGCCTCTGCGCCCAGTTGCTGGCTACACCCCCAGTTGATGCCTCCACACCCAGTTGCTGGCTACACACCCAGTTGATGCCTCTGCACCCAGTTGCTGGCTACACCCCTAGTTGATTCCTCCACACCCAGTTGCTGGCTACACACCCAATTTATGCCTCTGCACCCAGTTGCTGGCTACACCCCCAGTTGATGCCTCCACACCCAGTTGCTAGCTACACACCAGTTGATGCCTCCACACCCAGTTGCTGGCTACACACCCAGTTGATGCCTCTGCGCCCAGTTGCTGGCTACACCCCCAGTTGATGCCTCCACACCCAGTTGCTGGCTACACACCTAGTTGATACCTCCACACCCAGTTGCTGGCTAGACCCCCAGTTGATGCCTCTGCGCCCAGTTGCTGGCTACACCCCCAGTTGATGCCTCCACACCCAGTTGCTGGCTACACACCCAGTTGATGCCTCCACACCCAGTTGCTGGCTACACACCCAGTTGATGTCTCCACACCCAGTTGCTGGCTACACACCCAGTTGATGCCTCTGCACCCAGTTGCTGGCTACACACCCAGTTGATGCCTCCACACCCAGTTGCTGGCTACACCCCCAGTTGATGCCTCCACACCCAGTTGCTGGCTACACCCCCAGTTGATGCCTCTGCACCCAGTTGCTGGCTACACCCCCAGTTGATGCCTCCACACCTAGTTGCTGGCTACACACCCAGTTGATTCCTCTGCACCCAGTTGCTGGCTACACCCCCAGTTGATGCCTCCACACCCAGTTGCTGGCTACACACCCAGTTGATGCCTCTGCACCCAGTTGCTGGCTACACCCCCAGTTGATGCCTCCACACCCAGTTGCTGGCTACACACCCAGTTGATGCCTCCACACCCAGTTGCTGGCTACACACCCAGTTGATGCCTCTGCACCCAGTTCCTGGCTATACCCCCAGTTGATGCCTCCACACCCAGTTGCTGGCTACACACCCAGTTGATGCCTCTGCGCCCAGTTGCTGGCTACAACCCCCAGTTGATGCCTCCACACCCAGTTGCTGGCTACACACCCAGTTGATGCCTCCACACCCAGTTGCTGGCTACACACCCAGTTGATGCCTCCACACCCGGTTGCTGGCTACACACCCAGTTGATGCCTCTGCACCCAGTTGCTGGCTACACACCCAGTTGATGCCTCCACACCCAGTTGCTGGCTACACACCCAGTTGATGCCTCCACACCCAGTTGCTGGCTACACACCCAGTTGATTCCTCCACACCCAGTTGCTGGCTACACCCCCAGTTGATGCCTCCACACCCAGTTGCTGGCTACACACCCATTTGATGCCTCCACACCCAGTTGCTGGCTACACACCCAGTTGATGCCTCCACACCCAGTTGCTGGCTACACCCCCAGTTGATGCCTCCACACCCAGTTGCTGGCTACAGACCCAGTTGATGCCTCCACACCCAGTTGCTGGCTACACACCCAGTTGATGCCTCCACACCCAGTTGCTGGTTACACCCCCAGTTGATGCCTCCACACCCAGTTGCTGGCTACACCCCCAGTTGATGCCTCCACACCCAGTTGCTGGCTACACACCCAGTTGATGCCTCCACACCCAGTTGCTGGCTACACACCCAGTTGATGCCTCCACACCCAGTTGCTGGCTACACACCCAGTTGTTGCCTCCACATCCAGTTGCTGGCTACACACCCAGTTGATGCCTCCACACCCAGTTGCTGGCTACACACCCAGTTGATGCCTCTGCGCCCAGTTGCTGGTTACACCCCCAGTTGATGCCTCTACACCCAGTTGCTGGCAACACACCCAGTTGATGCCGCTGCGCACAGTTGCTGGCTACACCCCCAGTTGATGCCTCCACACCCAGTTGCTGGCTACACACCCAGTTGATGCCTCCACACCCAGTTGCTGGCTACACACCCAGTTGATGCCTCCACACCCAGTTGCTGGCTACACACCCAGTTGATGCCTCCACACCCAGTTGCTGGCTACACCCCCAGTTGATGCCTCCACACCCAGTTGCTGGCTACAGACCCAGTTGATGCCTCCACACCCAGTTGCTGGCTACACACCCAGTTGATGCCTCCACACCCAGTTGCTGGTTACACCCCCAGTGGATGCCTCCACACCCAGTTGCTGGCTACACCCCCAGTTGATGCCTCCACACCCAGTTGCTGGCTACACACCCAGTTGATGCCTCCACACCCAGTTGCTGGCTACACACCCAGTTGATGCCTCCACACCCAGTTGCTAGCTACACACCCAGTTGTTGCCTCCACATCCAGTTGCTGGCTACACACCCAGTTGATGCCTCCACACCCAGTTGCTGGCTACACACCCAGTTGATGCCTCTGCTCCCAGTTGCTGGTTACACCCCCAGTTGATGCCTCTACACCCAGTTGCTGGTTACACACCCAGTTGATGCCTCCACACCCAGTTGCTGGCTACACCCCCAGTTGATGCCTCCACACCCAGTTGCTGGCTACACACCCAGTTGATGCCTCCACACCCAGTTGCTGGCTACACACCCAGTTGATGCCTCCACACCCAGTTGCTGGCTACACACCCAGTTGATCCCTCCACACCCAGTTGCTGGCTACACACCCAGTTGATGCCTCCACACCCAGTTGCTGGCTACACACCCAGTTGATGCCTCCACACCCAGTTGCTGGCTACACACCCAGTTGATGCCTCTGCGCCCAGTTGCTGGCTACACCCCCAGTTGATGCCTCTGCACCCAGTTGCTGGCTACACACCCAGTTGATGCCTCTGCACCCATTTGCATGCTACACCCCCAGTTGATGCCTCCACACCCAGTTGCTGGCTACACACCCAGTTGATGCCTCTGCGCCCAGTTGCTGGCTACACCCCCAGTTGATGCCTCCACACCCAGTTGCTGGCTACACACCCAGTTGATGCCTCTGCACCCAGTTGCTGGCTACACCCCCAGTTGATGCCTCCACACCCAGTTGCTGGCTACACACCCAGTTGATGCCTCTGCGCCCAGTTGCTGGCTACACCCCCAGTTGATGCCTCCACACCCAGTTGCTGGCTACACACCCATTTGATGCCTCTGCACCCAGTTGCTGGCTACACCCCTAGTTGATTCCTCCACACCCAGTTGCTGGCTACACACCCAATTTATGCCTCTGCACCCAGTTGCTGGCTACACCCCCAGTTGATGCCTCCACACCCAGTTGCTGGCTACACACCCAATTTATGCCTCTGCACCCAGTTGCTGGCTACACACCAGTTGATGCCTCCACACCCAGTTGCTGGCTACACACCCAGTTGATGCCTCTGCACCCAGTTGCTGGCTACACCCCCAGTTGATGCCTCCACACCCAGTTGCTGGCTACACACCTAGTTGATACCTCCACACCCAGTTGCTGGCTAGACCCCCAGTTGATGCCTCTGCGCCCAGTTGCTGGCTACACCCCCAGTTGATGCCTCCACACCCAGTTGCTGGCTACACACCCAGTTGATGCCTCCACACCCAGTTGCTGGCTACACACCCAGTTGATGTCTCCACACCCAGTTGCTGGCTACACACCCAGTTGATGCCTCTGCACCCAGTTGCTGGCTACACACCCAGTTGATGCCTCCACACCCAGTTGCTGGCTACACCCCCAGTTGATGCCTCCACACCCAGTTGCTGGCTACACCCCCAGTTGATGCCTCTGCGCCCAGTTGCTGGCTACACCCCCAGTTCATGCCTCCACACCCAGTTGCTGGCTACACACCCAGTTGATGCCTTTGCACCCAGTTGCTGGCTACAGCCCCAGTTGATGCCTCCACACCCAGTTGCTGGCTACACCCCCAGTTGATGCCTCTGCGCCCAGTTGCTGGCTACACCCCCTGTTGATGCCTCTGCACCCAGTTGCGGGCTACACCCCAAGTTGATGCCTCCACACCCAGTTGCTGGCTACACCCCCAGTTGATGCCTCTCCACCCAGTTGCTGGCTACACCCCCAGTTGATGCCTCTGCACCCAGTTGCTGGCTACACACCCAGTTGATGCCTCCACACCCAGTTGGTGGCAACACCCCCAGTTGATGCCTCTGCACCCAGTTGCTGGCTACACCCCCAGTTGATGCCTCTGCACCCAGTTGCTTGCTACACCCCCAGTTGATGCCTCTGCACCCAGTTGCTGGCTACACACCCAGTTGATGCCTCCACACCCAGTTGCTGGCTAAACCCCCAGTTGATGCCTCTGCACCCATTTGCATGCTAAACCCCCAGTTCATGCCTCCACACCCAGTTGCTGGCTACACCCCCAGTTGATGCCTCCACACCCAGTTGCTGGCTACACACCCAGTTGATGCCTCCACACCCAGTTGCTGGCTACACACCCAGTTGATGCCTCCACACCCAGTTGCTGGCTACACACCTAGTTGTTGCCTCCACATCCAGTTGCTGGCTACACACCCAGTTGATGCCTCCACACCCAGTTGCTGGCTACACACCCAGTTGATGCCTCTGCGGCCAGTTGCTGGAAACACCCCCAGTTGATGCCTCTACACCCAGTTGCTGGCTACACACCCAGTTGATGCCGCTGCGCACAGTGGCTAACTACACCCCCAGTTGATGCTTCCACACCCAGTTGCTGGCTACACACCCAGTTGATGCCTCTGCACCCATTTGCATGCTACACCCCCAGTTGATGCCTCCACACCCAGTTGCTGGCTACACACCCAGTTGATGCCTCCACACCCAGTTGCTGGCTACACACCCAGTTGATGCCTCCACACCCAGTTGCTGGCTACACACCCAGTTGATGCCTCCACACCCAGTTGCTGGCTACACACCCAGTTGATGCCTCCACACCCAGTTGCTGGCTACACACCCAGTTGATGCCTCCTCACCCAGTTGCTGGCTACACACCCAGTTGATGCCTCTGCGCCCAGTTGCTGGCTACACCCCCAGTTGATGCCTCCACACCCAGTTACTGGCTACACACCCAGTTGATGCCTCTGCGCCCAGTTGCTGGCTACACCCCCAGTTGATGCCTCCACACCCAGTTGCTGGCTACACACCCAGTTGATGCCTCTGCATCCAGTTGCTGGCTACACCCCCAGTTGATGCCTCCACACCCAGTTGCTGGCTACACACCCAGTTGATGCCTCCACACCCAGTTGCTGGCTACACACCCAGTTGATACCTCTACACCCAGTTGCTGGCTACACTTCCAGTTGATGCCTCCACACCCAGTTTCTGGCTACACACCCAGTTGATGCCTCCACACCCAGTTGCTGGCTACACACCCAATTTATGCCTCTGCACCCAGTTGCTGGCTACACCCCCAGATGATGCCTCCATACCCAGTTGCTAGCTACACACCCAGTTGATGCCTCCACACCCAGTTGCTGGCTACACACCCAGTTGATGCCTCTGCGCCCAGTTGCTGGCTACACCCCCAGTTGATGCCTCCACACCCAGTTGCTGGCTACACACCCAGTTGATGCCTCCACACCCAGTTGCTGGCTACACACCCAGTTGATGTCTCCACACCCAGTTGCTGGCTACACACCCAGTTGATGCCTCTGCACCCAGTTGCTGGCTACACACCCAGTTGATGCCTCCACACCCAGTTGCTGGCTACACCCCCAGTTGATGCCTCCACACCCAGTTGCTGGCTACACCCCCAGTTGATGCCTCTGCGCCCAGTTGCTGGCTACACCCCCAGTTCATGCCTCCACACCCAGTTGCTGGCTACACACCCAGTTGATGCCTTTGCACCCAGTTGCTGGCTACAGCCCCAGTTGATGCCTCCACACCCAGTTGCTGGCTACACCCCCAGTTGATGCCTCTGCGCCCAGTTGCTGGCTACACCCCCTGTTGATGCCTCTGCACCCAGTTGCGGGCTACACCCCAAGTTGATGCCTCCACACCCAGTTGCTGGCTACACCCCCAGTTGATGCCTCTCCACCCAGTTGCTGGCTACACCCCCAGTTGATGCCTCTGCACCCAGTTGCTGGCTACACACCCAGTTGATGCCTCCACACCCAGTTGGTGGCAACACCCCCAGTTGATGCCTCTGCACCCAGTTGCTGGCTACACCCCCAGTTGATGCCTCTGCACCCAGTTGCTTGCTACACCCCCAGTTGATGCCTCTGCACCCAGTTGCTGGCTACACACCCAGTTGATGCCTCCACACCCAGTTGCTGGCTAAACCCCCAGTTGATGCCTCTGCACTCATTTGCATGCTAAACCCCCAGTTCATGCCTCCACACCCAGTTGCTGGCTACACCCCCAGTTGATGCCTCCACACCCAGTTGCTGGCTACACACCCAGTTGATGCCTCCACACCCAGTTGCTGGATACACACCCAGTTGATGCCTCCACACCCAGTTGCTGGCTACACACCTAGTTGTTGCCTCCACATCCAGTTGCTGGCTACACACCCGGTTGATGCCTCCACACCCAGTTGCTGGCTACACACCCAGTTGATGCCTCTGCGGCCAGTTGCTGGAAACACCCCCAGTTGATGCCTCTACACCCAGTTGCTGGCTACACACCCAGTTGATGCCGCTGCGCACAGTGGCTAACTACACCCCCAGTTGATGCTTCCACACCCAGTTGCTGGCTACACACCCAGTTGATGCCTCTGCACCCATTTGCATGCTACACCCCCAGTTGATGCCTCCACACCCAGTTGCTGGCTACACACCCAGTTGATGCCTCCACACCCAGTTGCTGGCTACACACCCAGTTGATGCCTCCACACCCAGTTGCTGGCTACACACCCAGTTGATGCCTCCACACCCAGTTGCTGGCTACACACCCAGTTGATGCCTCCACACCCAGTTGCTGGCTACACACCCAATTGATGCCTCCTCACCCAGTTGCTGGCTACACACCCAGTTGATGCCTCTGCGCCCAGTTGCTGGCTACACCCCCAGTTGATGCCTCCACACCCAGTTACTGGCTACACACCCAGTTGATGCCTCTGCGCCCAGTTGCTGGCTACACCCCCAGTTCATGCCTCCACACCCAGTTGCTGGCTACACACCCAGTTGATGCCTCTGCATCCAGTTGCTGGCTACACCCCCAGTTGATGCCTCCACACCCAGTTGCTGGCTACACACCCAGTTGATGCCTCCACACCCAGTTGCTGGCTACACACCCAGTTGATACCTCTACACCCAGTTGCTGGCTACACTTCCAGTTGATGCCTCCACACCCAGTTTCTGGCTACACACCCAGTTGATGCCTCCACACCCAGTTGCTGGCTACACACCCAATTTATGCCTCTGCACCCAGTTGCTGGCTACACCCCCAGATGATGCCTCCATACCCAGTTGCTAGCTACACACCCAGTTGATGCCTCCACACCCAGTTGCTGGCTACACACCCAGTTGATGCCTCTGCACCCAGTTGCTGGCTACACCCCCAGTTGATGCCTCCACACCCAGCTGCTGGCTACACACCTAGTTGATGTCTCCACACCCAGTTGCTGGCTACACCCCCAGTTGATGCCTCTGCGCCCAGTTGCTGGCTACACCCCCAGTTGATGCCTCCACACCCAGTTGCTGGCTACACACCCAGTTGATGCCTCCACACCCAGTTGCTGGCTACACACCCAGTTGATGTCTCCACACCCAGTTGCTGGCTACTCACCAAGTTGATGCCTCTGCACCCAGTTGCTGGCTACACACCCAGTTGATGCCTCCACACCCAGTTGCTGGCTACACCCCCAGTTGATGCCTCCACACCCAGTTGCTGGCTACACCCCCAGTTGATGCCTCTGCGCCCAGTTGCAGGCTACACCCCCAGTTGATGCCTCCACACCCAGTTGCTGGCTACACACCCAGCTGATTCCTCTGCACCCAGTTGCTGGCTACACCCCCAGTTGATGCCTCCACACCCAGTTGCTGGCTACACACCCAGTTGATGCCTCTGCACCCAGTTGCTGGCTACACCCCCAGTTGATGCCTCCACACCCAGTTGCTGGCTACACCCCCAGTTGATACCTCTGCGCCCAGTTGCTGGCTACACCCCCAGTTGATGCCTCTGCACCCAGTTGCTGGCTACACCCCTAGTTGATGCCTCCACACCCAGTTGCTGGCTACACCCCCAGTTGATGCCTCTCCACCCAGTTGCTGGCTACACCCCCAGTTGATGCCTATGCACCCAGTTGCTGGCTACACACCCAGTTGATGCTTCCACACCCAGTTGCTGGCTACACCCCCAGTTGATGCCTCTGCACCCAGTTGCTGGCTACACCCCCAGTTGATGCCTCTGCACCCAGTTGCTGGCTACACACCCAGTTGATGCCTCCACACCCAGTTGCTGGCTACACCCCCAGTTGATGCCTCCACACCCAGTTGCTGGCTACACCCCCAGTTGATGCCTCTCCACCCAGTTGCTGGCTACACCCCCAGTTGATGCATCTGCACCCAGTTGCTGGCTACACACCCAGTTGATGCCTCCACACCCAGTTGCTGGCTACTCCCCCAGTTGATGCCTCTGCACCCAGTTGGTGGCTACACCCCCAGTTGATGCCTCTGCACCCAGTTGCTGGCTACACCCCCAGTTGATGCCTCTGCACCCAGTTGCTGGCTATACACCCAGTTGATGCCTCCACACCCAGTTGCTGGCTACACCCCCAGTTGATGCCTCTCCACCCAGTTGCTGGCTACACCCCAAGTTGATGCCTCTGCACCCTGTTGCTGGCTACACCCCCAGTTGATGCCTCCACACCCAGTTGCTGGCTTCACCCCCAGTTGATGCCTCCACACCCAGTTGCTGGCTACACACCCAGTTGATGCCTCTGCACCCAGTTGCTGGCTACACCTCCAGTTGATGCCTCCACACCCAGTTGCTGGCTACACACCCAGTTGATGCCTCCACACCCAGTTGCTGGCTACACACCCAGTTGATGCCTCTGCACCCAGTTGCTGGCTACACCCCCAGTTGATGCCTCCACACCCAGTTGCTGGCTACACACCCAGTTGATGCCTCTGCACCCAGTTACTGGCTACACCCCCAGTTGATGCCTCCACACCCAGTTGCTGGCTACACACCCAGTTGATGCCTCTGCACCCAGTTGCTGGCTACACCCCCAGTTGATGCCTCCACACCCAGTTGCTGGCTACACCCCCTGTTGATACCTCTGCGCCCAGTTGCTGGCTACACCCCCAGTTGATGCCTCTGCACCCAGTTGCTGGCTACACCCCTAGTTGATGCCTCCACACCCAGTTGCTGGCTACACCCCCAGTTGATGCCTCTCCACCCAGTTGCTGGCTACACCCCCAGTTGATGCCTATGCACCCAGTTGCTGGCTACACACCCAGTTGATGCTTCCACACCCAGTTGCTGGCTACACCCCCAGTTGATGCCTCTGCACCCAGTTGCTGGCTACACCCCCAGTTGATGCCTCTGCACCCAGTTGCTGGCTACACACCCAGTTGATGCCTCCACACCCAGTTGCTGGCTACACCCCCAGTTGATGCCTCCACACCCAGTTGCTGGCTACACCCCCAGTTGATGCCTCTCCACCCAGTTGCTGGCTACACCCCCAGTTGATGCATCTGCACCCAGTTGCTGGCTACACACCCAGTTGATGCCTCCACACCCAGTTGCTGGCTACACCCCCAGTTGATGCCTCTGCACCCAGTTGGTGGCTACACCCCCAGTTGATGCCTCTGCACCCAGTTGCTGGCTACACCCCCAGTTGATGCCTCTGCACCCAGTTGCTGGCTATACACCCAGTTGATGCCTCCACACCAAGTTGCTGGCTACACCCCCAGTTGATGCCTCTCCACCCAGTTGCTGGCTACACCCCAAGTTGATGCCTCTGCACCCTGTTGCTGGCTACACCCCCAGTTGATGCCTCCACACCCAGTTGCTGGCTTCACCCCCAGTTGATGCCTCCACACCCAGTTGCTGGCTACACACCCAGTTGATGCCTCTGCACCCAGTTGCTGGCTACACCTCCAGTTGATGCCTCCACACCCAGTTGCTGGCTACACACCCAGTTGATGCCTCCACACCCAGTTGCTGGCTACACACCCAGTTGATGCCTCTGCACCCAGTTGCTGGCTACACCCCCAGTTGATGCCTCCACACCCAGTTGCTGGCTACACACCCAGTTGATGCCTCTGCACCCAGTTACTGGCTACACCCCCAGTTGATGCCTCCACACCCAGTTGCTGGCTACACACCCAGTTGATGCCTCTGCGCCCAGTTGCTGGCTACACCCCCAGTTGATGCCTCCACACCCAGTTGCTGGCTACACACCCAGTTGATGCCTCTGCACCCAGTTGCTGGCTACACCCCCAGTTGATGCCTCCACACCCAGTTGCTGGCTACACACCCAGTTGATGCCTCCACACCCAGTTGCTGGCTACACACCCAGTTGATGCCTCTGCACCCAGTTGCTGGCTACACCCCCAGTTGATGCCTCCACACCCAGTTGCTGGCAACACACCCAGTTGATGCCTCCACACCCAGTTGCTGGCTACACACCCAGTTGATGCCTCCACACCCAGTTGATGCCTCTGCACCCAGTTGCTGGCTACACACCCAGTTGATGCCTCCACACCCAGTTGCTGGCTACACCCCCAGTTGATGCCTCCACACCCAGTTGCTGGCTACACCCCCAGTTGATGCCTCTGCGCCCAGTTGCTGGCTACACCCCCAGTTGATGCCTCCACACCCAGTTGCTGGCAACACACCCAGTTAATGCCTCTGCACCCAGTTGCTGGCAACACCCCCAGTTGATGCCTCCACACCCAGTTGCTGGCTACACACCCAGTTCATGCCTCTGCACCCAGTTGCTGGCTACACCCCCAGTTGATGCCTCCACACCCAGTTGCTGGCTACACCCCCAGTTGATGCATCTGCGCCCAGTTGCTGGCTACACCCCCAGTTGATGCCTCTGCACCCAGTTGCTGGCTACACCCCCAGTTGATGCCTCCACACCCAGTTGCTGGCTACACCCCCAGTTGATGCCTCTCCACCCAGTTGCTGGCTACGCCCCCAGTTGATGCCTCTGCACCCAGTTGCTGGCTACACACCCAGTTGATGCCTCCACACCCAGTTGCTGGCTTCACCCCCAGTTGATGCCTCTGCACCCAGTTGCTGGCTACACCCCCAGTTGATGCCTCTGCACCCAGTTGCTGGCTACACACCCAGTTGCTGGCTACACACCCAGTTGATGCCTCCACACCCAGTTCCTGGCTACACACCCAGTTGATGCCTCCACACCCAGTTGCTGGCTACACACCCAGTTGATGCCTCCACACCCAGTTGCTGGCTACACACCCAGTTGATGCCTCTGCACCCAGTTGCTGGCTACACCCCCAGTTGATGCCTCCACACCCAGTTGCTGGCTACACACCCAGTTGATGCCTCCACACCCAGTTTCTGGCTACACCCCCAGTTGATGCCTCCACACCCAGTTGCTGGCTACACACCCAGTTGATGCCTCCACACCCAGTTGCTGGCTACACACCCAGTTGATGCCTCCACACCCAGTTGCTGGCTACACACCCAGTTGATGCCTCTGCACCCAGTTGCTGACTACACACCCAGTTGATGCCTCCACACCCAGTTGCTGGCTACACACCCAGTTGATGCCTCTGCACAACCCGTTCTCACACAAGACAGCACATATATGACTTAATGCTTAAAGTCAATATGTTGAATATGAATTAGTAAATATGTGATATATTCCCAGTTACTTTTTTTTCCAAGGCCCAAACTCTTCCTCACGTACCAACTTGCGTCTCACAGTACCCGTCCGTCAACCTAGATAGCAGAATAGTCGTGATTGGTTCAATTATAAGGAAAATTGTACTTTTCAGGTCCCACATGGGTTGTGAAATTTACCTACTATTGTCCATGCTCTTAGAATATTATAGATCAGCTACTTCCTATTGAAGGTTCGTAGTTTTGTTTTGAGAAATATTAGTTGTTCTTAGTAAATTATAATAAGCACTAAAAATTATTACATAGAATAACAGTCCTTCACCAATCAATATTATATACCATAGTTGGTGCTTTACAAATCTTTAATGGATGTTTTGTAGGAACGCTAACAGAAAACGATGGTTCATTGGAATGTCTATGGGGTAAACTACTCTAAACAGGATGGTATTGTGTCTACTATACCAACTACAGGATCGGTATATTGTCCACTACCACCTGTTAGGTGAGTAAGGGGTGCAATACCACCCACAGGATGGGTATGAGGGTCACATCCACCCAGAGGATGAGTATGGGGATCACATCCACCCACAGGAAGGGTATGGGGTCCAATACCACCCACAGGATGAGTATGGCGTCCACTACAACCCACAGGATGGGTATGGGGCTCCAACCACCCATAGAATGGGTATGGGGCTCCAACCACCCATAAAATGGGTATGGGGTCCAATAACACCCACTGGATGTGTATATGGCGTCCATTGCCGCGCGTCGAGCTCGAAAACCGCAGCATTCATCTCAGAACCATGCCTATTTCACGCAGATTCCTTAATAAACGTAAAAGTTTTATATGTCACAAGAAAGATAGAAATATAAGCTTCATTCTAAATACCTTACCATGGGCATATTTAAATTTAAACCGAAGATACGTGTACTTTTATAATAGCCGAGCTCCGACCCCAGACAGATCGATCGACCGAGCAACTCTCTCTCAGAACAATGTTTATTTCACGTGAATTCGTTAGTAAACATATATGTTTTATATGTCTCAAGAAAGACAGACATATAAGCTTCACTTTAAACACTTTACTATAGACATATTTAAATTTCTAATGAAGATTATTGTATTTTAAAAATTACGGAGCTCCCACCCCGTACAGACTGAACGACAGAGCAGATCACTCTCTCAGATCAATGTTTATTTCACGTAAATTCGTTAATAAACACAAATGTTTTATAAGTCTTAAGCAAGATAGAAATAAGAGCTTCATTTTAAATACATTACAATAGACATATTTATAGCTCAAGTGAAGATACATATGTTTTTATAGTAGCGCTCAGTAGCTTGTCGGGCATGGAGTGCAGACGCCTACGCACTTGCCGATATATTGTATAATTAACAAAGATACGCTAATAACAATAAATAAAATATCGTGTTCGAGAACAAAGATATATCAATTTTAAATTAAGTTTCGACTCTCTCTCGGGTGAGAGAGATGGGGCGACTCTCGCCCCATCTATTGGAGATTCTGTGCACTAAATACCCAAAGCTACTCAAACCCTCCTAGCATTATTTAAGTAATGAAGTAATATGGTATATTTACTCACTATAATGTGGGTGCTGAATGCAGAACATGAGAAAACATATATTTACTCCAAACTAATATAATTTCATTATGAAATAAGTAGCATCAAAGGAAGTCGATGGTCCAAGCGTCAATGTTGTGGAGCGACTTATCCAAGATATATCGTTGTTTGGAAAGTGTTTGTTGGCATATCCAGTTGTCGCACTTCTCTGCTCAAATTATCACAAATTTAAATTATAATGTTAACAAGTAGAATACGTATTTTTAATAAAATCTAACATAACTAGCCAGAAAACATTTAACATTAATTAAAAAATATATGTTTGGAAGTTAAATCGACTTCATAGGACAATGGTTTTGTTATATATACTCGTTATTCGTTGACATGCGTTCGCTACTTAAACTACCATGTACTGTACTTATGTAAAATCTCCCATGTCTCTTCGCTCATCTCACCGAACCCTACAGGCTCTGTGATATATTGTTTAATTAATTGAGATTCACAAATAAAGCTAATAATTGTATATGTTATCAAAAAGGCAGAGCTTAGTTTAGTTCATTTATTATGCACTCCATACCCATCCTATGGACGATAGTGGAGTGTTACAGAGGCACATAATGGGCTCAGGGAATGAGCCCCACAATTCATATAGCCAAGCAAGTTATAATCTTGATAAGCTAGTTACAAAAGTCAATACACATTGTCACATCAACAATGGGCTCGAGACCGACCACAAGTACAGTTTATAATTTAAGCAACTGACATATATGGAGGGCTAGTGTCACAATTGATATGTTTATCCTACACATAACCCCCTCTCCCCCATCCAATGGGCAGCGGTGGATAGGTTACAATCAAGTCGTTTTTTGCGTTTTATTCAGAGATTAGATCTTATTGGGTGAGGAAAGATATTCATATTTTAAAGAAGGCTTCTTGGCTGATGCTCTCCATTGATGGAAAATATACAACCTTTTGAAAATCAATGTTAGTTTGATCTAGATATTGTAATTAACGAAAGTATTTATGTCATCAGAAAGGTAGAAATATAGGATACATTTAAAATCCTTTGTCATAAATATAACTGAAGTGAAAACGAAGATATATGCGTTTTGATAGTTACTTGATGGCTTGCTCTGAGAGTGTGAAGCCCTGCACACCAGCCAATAAATTGTATAATTAGTTTCCATATATTTTAATTAATCTTAAAAATCTATATGTCAGAAGAAAGGAAGATGTAGTCGTTAATGTGACAACATTTAAAAATATATATCTCTTAAGTTAAATAAATAATACCACCTTATCGCCGGTGTCCGGACACATGAAAATTACCTAGGTATCAGTATCCAGCCAGGCGGGGATCACAGGCTGCACAATACTGATAAATTATATAATGCACTACTTGTGGTCGATCTCGAACCCATTTATGATTTGACGACTTATAGTGAATTTTGTAACTAGCTCATTAAGATTGTATCTTGCTTAGCTAAATGAATTGTGGGGTTCGGTCCATTCATTTTCTTTCTTTATTATGCACCCCATAATACCCATCTTGTGGGCGGTGGTGTAAAGGATTACAGAGGCACATAATCGGTTCAGGAACTGAACCCTCTAGTTCGTTTAGCTAAGCAAATAACAATCTTTTGACGCTAGTTACAAAATTATTAATGTACACATACTTATGCATACATGTACATATACATACGTATACATATATAAATACACATACATATTTAATCACCCACACAAATACACACATCAGTAATTTTTTATCACAAGTGATTCAACAAGAGGCTCACAACAGTCACTATACAAGGCACTTTACATCTATGAGGAGTCGCACAGTTACTAGTCTAGCTCCACACCCACCCAACTGGGCGGCAGCTTTACAGTCATGTGCTCCACACCCACCCAACTGGGCGGCAGCTTTACAGTTACCTGGTGTTATTCTTCACCTATATCTTTTTCTGGTTAATCCCTATTTACATTATGCAGTTCAGGTTTCGTCGCCATACTATAGTTTTTAGTTTAGTTAATTTATCACATAATGGGTTCAGGGACTGAACACACAATTTATTTATCTAAGCAAGTTACAATCTTGAGGAGCTAGCCACAAAATTCATAACACATCGTCACATCAACAACATGTGTTCGAGATCGACCACGAGTACAGTTTCTAAATTAAGCAAATGCTATATGTGGAGAGCTAGTGTCACAATTGATATGTTTGTCCTGCACATTTCCACAGTAGTTTGCTTGGGTTTGCTTGGGTACATAGACAAGAGACTGAACTTGAGCACCCACATACAACACATAAAGGGATGCTCTGAGAGAGAGAGAGAGAGGGAGAGTAAAAATATCCACTGAGGTCTGATTAAGTCCTTTTGGGGACCTTAATCATTAGGACGTTCAATGATTAACGCAAAGTGAAGCGTATTCAGATGGTATATTGACAACATTCAGCATATCTCATAATGACCTAGTAGTACTTGGTGCACAAATACCTTTTCCAAAGGAATCGCAAAACATAATTAAACACAACTGTACCGTACAGTGTTATATATTTATTTCAGTTTGAACAATTTTTAACATTAAAGAATAAATCCTTTAATTGGTTGAAATTGGTTTTAATATTCGAAATCTAATTTGTTGATGTTAAATAATATAAGGTTCAAATTTATTAAGATACATACTTTAAAAACTATTTCTATTTGAAATTTAAATAACATTAAAAGAGTACAGAATATAACAAATACCGACTATATAAAAGACCTGACACTTGCAGCACTTAATTATGCTATTGTAACACATTGAAAGTAATAACATTATTTGATTCAGCAAAGCATTTGGTAAGGTTATAATAATAATAATAATAATAATAATAATGTATTAATTAAGTATTTTAAATTATAATTTACAACTTGCTAGCGCACAAGAAACAAATCCACGAATCATCATTACATTCTGTAACACCTACACATGATCCATGGTGCCAAATATTGCAACGGTCACAGCATACCATCAGCTTCAAATCATTTAGCTTTCTGCAAATGCAGTACACTTCCATCGAGCATGACCGGATGATTCGTTTTCTTCTCAGTGTCTGAGCTGCAGGGAATGAGATGAGACACTTTCCTTTAAAGTTCTCTTGAAGATGTTGTCTCATTCTGCATATCAT
Source organism: Procambarus clarkii (assembly GCF_040958095.1). NCBI lineage: Eukaryota > Metazoa > Arthropoda > Malacostraca > Decapoda > Cambaridae > Procambarus > Procambarus clarkii. Next base: position 17,307 of record NW_027189626.1, read on the forward strand.
ACGAGGTTCACCGGATCTACACCACTTGCAAGTGATGCAGCAAACGCCACAGCATATACCCCACTCATACTTGAGTCCTTGTGTCTGCTGACATTCATTATATTGCATATCAGCTTATCATCCTGGCAATTAGCAAGAGCATACAAGATAACTTCAGTAGATTTGGATGGTAATTTATGCCTAGTGTCGTATATGTTAATTTGTCCAGTTACTCCAATGTTGGAAACGGTGGCCCAGTGACAACCATCAACTTGGATAATTTGAATAAATTCACCAATTGTAACTGGCCAGGAGAGGTCCCGCTACCACGCTGGGTCATGAAGGCCTTCTAGGCTTGGCACAGTTTGTTTGATGAGGTCACATGCAGATTTTATATGAAGGTCAGAGAGCTGTACATTTGTTCCAATATTCATTATCTCGTCATTTGTTAAATAATTTAACATTGTCGAATGTGAAGCACTGTTATCACTCTCCTTATTGTTGCATTGGTGTGAGGAGTGGCAGTGATTGGTTCAGTTTATTTTTTTTTTAAATAGGGACATAAATTTGTACTGCAGATACCAGTACAGTTGCACCGTTTCTTTATATATTTTATACTTGGGTTAGCAAGGCGAGACGCTTCTCTTAACGTGATACTGTTGGTATCAAATAGAAATAGTTTTTAAAGTATGTATCTTAATAAATTTGAACCTTATATTATCAACATCAACATATTATATTATTTAACATCAACAAATTAGATTTCGAATGTTAAAACCAATTTCAACCAATTAAAGGATTTATCCTTTTTAAAGGATTTAATTAAAGGATTTGACACAAAAATCAGTATGAAAATTACCTCGGCTGAGGATATTGAAAAACTTCAAGCTGATAGTAATAAAGTTTTCGACTGGGCATCAGAAAATAACATGATGTTTAACAGTGATAAATTCCAGGTACTCAGGTACGGTAAAAATGAGGACCTTAAACATAATACAGAGTACAAAACACAATCAAATGTACCTATAGTATTAAAACAGCATGTAATGGATTTGGGAATAATAATGTCTGACGACCTAACGTTTAAGGAGCATAACCAAGCAAATATTGCGACAGCCAGAAAAATGATAGGATAGATTACGAGAACTTTCAAATCCAGGGATCCCATCACAATGGTTGTACTCTTCAAGTCACTTGTGTTGTCCCGTCTTGAGTACTGCTCAGTACTCACTTCCCCCTTCAGAGCAGGAGAGATTGCTGAAATAGAGGGAATACAGAGAACATATACGGCACGCATAGACGCAATAAAGCACCTAAATTATTGGGATCGTCTCAAAGCCCTCCAAATGTACTCACTAGAAAGAAGACGAGAGAGATATCAAATAATATACACCTGGAAGATACTGGAGGGCCAAGTACCAAATCTACACAGTAAAATAACAACGTACTGGAGTGAACGATATGGAAGAAAATGTAGAATAGAACCAGTGAAGAGCAGAGGTGCCATAGGCACAACCAGAGAACACTGTATAAACATCAGAGGTCCGCGGTTGTTCAACGTCCTCCCAGCAAGCATAAGAAATATTGCCGGAACAACCGGGGACATTTTCAAGAGGAAACTAGATTTATTCCTCCAAGGAGTGCCGGACCAACCGGGCTGTGGTGGGTATGTGGGCCTGCGGGCCGCTCCAAGCAACAGCCTAGTGGACCAAACTCTCACAAGTCAAGCCTGGCCTCGGGCCGGGCTTGGGGAGTAGAAGAACTCCCAGAACCCCATCAACCAGGTATCCTTTAATGTTAAAAATTGTTCAAATTGAAATAAATATATAACACTGTACAGTACAGTTGTGTTTGCCTGCCACAGCCTGCCACAGCCTTGAGAGCACGGAGCCTCTCTCTACATTGGCGACCCAGTCTGGCTAAACATTGCGGTACAGTAGAACCTCAAGACCAAGGTATTTGTATCTGGTAACTAGTCGAGCAGAGAGCCATCATCCAACTGCATTTTGCGATCGGCCCCACCCCGTCTGGGTGGGTGTCGGTTCAGGATCTTTGTTTTCTCTACTGAGATGACTAAGCATAGTTCCTGACATGTGGACAATACAGAGTTCAGAACATTTAGGGTGTTGGTATACCCATTGGTGTGGATCAGTATATCATCCACATAGCTAATGATGTGTTCGCTGGACCTTCTAGTTACAAAGTTTAAAAGTGCATTGATTAACACATTGAACAGAGTAGGACTGAGGACACCTTCCTGTGGAGTGCCAAGTTCAAAAAATCTCATTACACTCCTATGCCTATGGAACAGTACAGATGACTTCCTGTTGGATAGATAGCCTCTTATCCACCGTAGAAGCCATCCTCCAACATTTATTTTAGCAAGTTCTCTCAGAATGACGTGTGGGTTAGCAATGTCAAAGGCTGACTTAAGATCTAGGAAAGTGGTGTATGACCTATCAGTATGCAGGGTGAGGAATGTGGTAATACAGTGATGTACACTCTTTCCATGCATAAAGCCATATATCTGGGGAGACAACATATTAATAATTTTGTAAAGGAGACGGTTGAGAACCATCCTCTCAAGACACTTATAGAGACAACTAGTGAGGGAGATTGGGCGAAAAGCACTCGGCTGGTGAGGTTTAGGAATGGGAATAATAACACTGTTGGTCCATGACTTAGGAAGCTCCCCAGTTACATAGCTCATATTAT
>NW_027189626.1:25000-126489 GCF_040958095.1 Procambarus clarkii
TGTCATGGATAAGTTTGTGCATAAGTATATTGAAGAGCATAGGGCTTAGGACACCACCTTGAGGTGTGCCTAGTTCGAATGCATCTGTTCTTGTACTTTTAACTCCTTTAAATAGGACACTAGCACGCCTGTTGGATAGGTAGCTCTTTATCCAACTCAGAAGATTACCTTTGATTCCAAATTCAGCAAGTTGCTCTAATATTATTTCGCCATTCGCTACATCGAAAGCTGACTTTAGGTCAATAAAGGCTGCCTGTGTCCCATCCTGGGAGTTTACAAAATATTCAGCAAAGCATGTCGCTTACCAAGGGTATAACCCCCGCCCCTCCCAACACACACACATGCATCAGATTCTTAACTTACAATATTTATGATTTACCAATTTATGTTACTACACTGACTGTCAATTTCACAATATTGTATAAACTTTGATGAATCGCTCGTCTATGGGTCATCCAATAATGTTAGCAGACTTCTAGATGTTACAACTGCTAGGTTTAGGCTCAGCTACAAGTACCTCTGGAAGTTTGTAACATCTGATGATGTAGATTTGACTAAATGTAAACTCTGTCAGCAGAACTATTCGCATACTTTGCGTCATTATATAATGGAATGTGAAAAATCGCGGAATTTAAAGATAACAACATCAATAGTGTCCATGAAATGTGTAAGTACTTCATTCATAATGATGTGCTGCTCGAAATCTTAGCGAAGTATCCAAAATTTGCTTACTGTAGGTAATATGTAGCACATGACTGTAAAGCTGCCGCCCAGTTGGGTGGGTGTGGAGCACATGACTGTAAAGCAGCCGCCCAGTTGGGTGGGTGTGGAGCACATGACTGTAAAGCTGCCGCCCAGTTGGGTGGGTGTGGAGCACATGACTGTAAAGCTGCCGCCCAGTTGGGTGGGTGTGGAGCACATGACTGTAAAGCTGCCGCCCAGTTGGGTGGGTGTGGAGCACATGACTGTAAAGCTGCCGCCCAGTTGGGTGGGTGTGCAGCAAGACTAGTAACTGTGTGACTCACCATAAATGTAAAGTGCCTTGTATAGTGACTGTTGTGAAACTCTTGTTGAATCACTTGTGACACAAAAGATTACTGATGTGTGTATTTGTGGTGGTGATTAAATATGTATGTGTATGTATATATGTATACGTATGAATATGTACATGTATGCATAAGTATGTGTACATTAATAATTTTGTAACTAGCGTCAAAAGATTGTTATTTGCTTAGCTAAACGAACTAGAGGGTTCAGTTCCTGAACCGATTATGTGCCTCTGTAATCCTTTACACCACCGCCCACGAGATGTGTATTATGGGGTGCATAATAAAGAAAGAAAATGAATGGACCGAACCCCACAATTCATTTAGCTAAGCAAGTTACAATCTTAATGAGCTAGTTACAAAATTCACTATAAGTCGTCACATCATAAATGGGTTCGAGATCGACCACAAGTAGTGCATTACATAAATTTATCAGTATTGTGCAGCCTGTGATCCCCGCCTGGCTGGATACTGATACCTAGGTAATTTTCATGTGTCCGGACACCGGCAATAAGGTGGTATTATTTATTTAACTTAAGATATATATATTTTTAAATGTTGTCACATTAACGGCTACATCTTCCTTTCTTCTGACATATAGATTTTTAAGATTAATTAAAATATATGGAAACTAATTATACAATTTATTGGCTGGTGTGCAGGGCTTCACACTCTCAGAGCAAGCCATCAAGTAACTATCAAAACGCATATATCTTCGTTTTCACTTCAGTTATATTTATGACAAAGGATTTTAAATGTAGCCTATATTTCTACCTTTCAGATGACATAAATACTTTCGTTAATTACAATATCTAGATCAAACTAACATTGATTTTCAAAAGGTTGTATATTTTCCATCAATGGAGAGCATCAGCCAAGAAGCCTTCTTTAAAATATGAATATCTTTCCTCACCCAATAAGATCTAATCTCTGAATAAAACGCAAAAAACGACTTGATTGTAACCTATCCACCGCTGCCCATTGGATGGGGGAGAGGGGGTTATGTGTAGGATAAACATATCAATTGTGACACTAGCCCTCCATATATGTCAGTTGCTTAAATTATAAACTGTACTTGTGGTCGGACTCGAGCCCATTGTTGATGTGACAATGTGTATTGACTTTTGTAACTAGCTTATCAAGATTATAACTTGCTTGGCTATATGAATTGTGGGGCTCATTCCCTGAGCCCATTATGTGCCTCTGTAACACTCCACTATCGTCCATAGGATGGGTATGGAGTGCATAATAAATGAACTAAACTAAGCTCTGCCTTTTTGATAACATATACAATTATAAGCTTTATTTGTGAATCTCAATTAATTAAACAATATATCACAGAGCCTGTAGGGTTCGGTGAGATGAGCGAAGAGACATGGGAGATTTTACATAAGTACAGTACATGGTAGTTTAAGTAGCGAACGCATGTCAACGAATAACGAGTATATATAACAAAACCATTGTCCTATGAAGTCGATTTAACTTCCAAACATATATTTTTTAATTAATGTTAAATGTTTTCTGGCTAGTTATGTTAGATTTTATTAAAAATACGTATTCTACTTGTTAACATTATAATTTAAATTTGTGATAATTTGAGCAGAGAAGTGCGACAACTGGATATGCCAACAAACACTTTCCAAACAACGATATATCTTGGATAAGTCGCTCCACAACATTGACGCTTGGACCATCGACTTCCTTTGATGCTACTTATTTCATAATGAAATTATATTAGTTTGGAGTAAATATATGTTTTCTCATGTTCTGCATTCAGCACCCACATTATAGTGAGTAAATATACCATATTACTTCATTACTTAAATAATGCTAGGAGGGTTTGAGTAGCTTTGGGTATTTAGTGCACAGAATCTCCAATAGATGGGGCGAGAGTCGCCCCATCTCTCTCACCCGAGAGAGAGTCGAAACTTAATTTAAAATTGATATATCTTTGTTCTCGAACATGATATATTTCATTTGGTGCAATTATAATAATGTTCATATATCGGTCTTTCTGGAGGCATATAAGATTTTAGGCTTTATATTAGCGTATCTTTGTTAATTATACAATATATCGGCAAGTGCGTAGGCGTCTGCACTCCATGCCCGACAAGCTACTGAGCGCTACTATAAAAACATATGTATCTTCACTTGAGCTATAAATATGTCTATTGTAATGTATTTAAAATGAAGCTCTTATTTCTATCTTGCTTAAGACTTATAAAACATTTGTGTTTATTAACGAATTTACGTGAAATAAACATTGATCTGAGAGAGAGTTGCTCTGTCGTTCAGTCTGTACGGGGTGGGAGCTCCGTAATTTTTAAAATACAATAATCTTCATTAGAAATTTAAATATGTCTATAGTAAAGTGTTTAAAGTGAAGCTTATATGTCTGTCTTTCTTGAGACATATAAAACATATATGTTTACTAACGAATTCACGTGAAATAAACATTGTTCTGAGAGAGAGTTGCTCGGTCGATCGATCTGTCCGGGGTCGGAGCTCGGCTATTATAAAAGTACACGTATCTTCGGTTTAAATTTAAATATGCCCATGGTAAGGTATTTAGAATGAAGCTTATATTTCTATCTTTCTTGTGACATATAAAACTTTTACGTTTATTAAGGAATCTGCGTGAAATAGGCATGGTTCTGAGATGAATGCTGCGGTTTTCGAGCTCGACGCGCGGCAATGGACGCCATATACACATCCAGTGGGTGTTATTGGACCCCATACCCATTTTATGGGTGGTTGGAGCCCCATACCCATTCTATGGGTGGTTGGAGCCCCATACCCATCCTGTGGGTTGTAGTGGACGCCATACTCATCCTGTGGGTGGTATTGGACCCCATACCCTTCCTGTGGGTGGATGTGATCCCCATACTCATCCTCTGGGTGGATGTGACCCTCATACCCATCCTGTGGGTGGTATTGCACCCCTTACTCACCTAACAGGTGGTAGTGGACAATATACCGATCCTGTAGTTGGTATAGTAGACACAATACCATCCTGTTTAGAGTAGTTTACCCCATAGACATTCCAATGAACCATCGTTTTCTGTTAGCGTTCCTACAAAACATCCTTTAAAGATTTGTAAAGCACCAACTATGGTATATAATATTGATTGGTGAAGGACTGTTATTCTATGTAATAATTTTTAGTGCTTATTATAATTTACTAAGAACAACTAATATTTCTCAAAACAAAACTACGAACCTTCAATAGGAAGTAGCTGATCTATAATATTCTAAGAGCATGGACAATAGTAGGTAAATTTCACAACCCATGTGGGACCTGAAAAGTACAATTTTCCTTATAATTGAACCAATCACGACTATTCTGCTATCTAGGTTGACGGACGGGTACTGTGAGACGCAAGTTGGTACGTGAGGAAGAGTTTGGGCCTTGGAAAAAAAAGTAACTGGGAATATATCACATATTTACTAATTCATATTCAACATATTGACTTTAAGCATTAAGTCATATATGTGCTGTCTTGTGTGAGAACGGGTTGCTCTGCACCCAGTTGCTGGCTACACACCCAGTTGATGCCTCCAAACCCAGTTGCTGGCTTCACACCCAGTTGATGCCTCCACACCCAGTTGCTGGCTACACACCCAGTTGATGCCTCCACACCCAGTTGCTGGCTACACCCCCAGTAGATGCCTCCACACCCAGTTGCTGGCTACACACCCAGTTGATGCCTCTGCGCCCAGTTGCTGGCTACACCCCCAGTTGATGCCTCCACACCCAGTTGCTGGCTACACACCCAGTTGATGCCTCCACACCATGTTGCTGGCTACACACCCAGTTGATGCCTCCACACCCAGTTGCTGGCTACACACCCAGTTGATGCCTCTGCACCCAGTTGCTGGCTACACACCCAGTTGATGCCTCCACACCCAGTTGCTGGCTACACCCCCAGTTGATGCCTCCACACCCAGTTGCTGGCTACACACCCAGTTGATGCCTCCACACCCAGTTGCTGGCTACACACCCAGTTGATGCCTCAGTACCCAGTTGCTGGCTACACACCCAGTTGATGCCTCCACACCCAGTTGCTGGCTACACACCCAGTTGATGCCTCTGCACCCAGTTGCTGGCTACACACCCAGTTGATGCCTCCACACCCAGTTGCTGGCTACACACCCAGTTGATGCCTCCACACCCAGTTGCTGGCTACACACCCAGTTGATGCCTCCACACCCAGTTGCTGGCTACACACCCAGTTGATGCCTCTGCACCCAGTTGCTGGCTACACACCCAGTTGATGCCTCCACACCCAGTTGCTGGCTACACACCCAGTTGTTGCCTCTGCACCCAGTTGCTGGCTACACACCCAGTTGATGCCTCCACACCCAGTTGCTGGCTACACACCCAGTTGATGCCTCCACACCCAGTTGCTGGCTACACACCCAGTTGATGCCTCTGCACCCAGTTGCTGGCTACACACCCAGTTGATGCCTCCACACCCAGTTGCTGGCTACACACCCAGTTGATGCCTCTGCACCCAGTTGCTGGCTACACCCCAGTTGATGCCTCCACACCCAGTTGCTGGCTACATACCCAGTTGATGCCTCCACACCCAGTTGCTGGCTACACACCCAGTTGATGCGTCCACACCCAATTGCTGGCTACACCCCCAGTTGATGCCTCCACACCCAGTTGCTGGCTACACACCCAGTTGATGCCTCCACACCCAGTTGCTGGCTACACACCCAGTTGATTCCTCCACACCCAGTTGCTAGCTACACCCCCAGTTGATTCCTCCACACCCAGTTGCTGGCTACACACCCAGTTAATGCCTCCACACCCAGTTGGTGGCTACACACCCAGTCGATGCCTCCACACCCAGTTGCTGGCTACACACCCAGTTGATGTCTCCACACCCAGTTGCTGGCTACACACCCAGTTGATGCCTCCAAACCCAGTTGCTGGCTACACACCCAGTTGATGCCTCTGCCCCCAGTTGCTGGCTACACCCCCAGTTGATGCCTCCACACCCAGTTGCTGGCTGCACACCCAGTTGATGCCTCTGCGCCCAGTTGCTGGCTTCACCCCCAGTTGATGCCTCCACACCCAGTTGCTGGCTACACACCCAGTTGATGCCTCTGCACCCAGTTGCTGGCTACACCTCCAGTTGATGCCTCCACACCCAGTTGCTGGCTACACACCCAGTTGATGCCTCCACACCCAGTTGCTGGCTACACACCCAGTTGATGCCTCTGCACCCAGTTGCTGGCTACACCCCCAGTTGATGCCTCCACACCCAGTTGCTGGCTACACACCCAGTTGATGCCTCTGCACCCAGTTGCTGGCTACACCCACAGTTGATGCCTCCACACCCAGTTGCTGGCTACACACCCAGTTGATGCCTCTGCGCCCAGTTGCTGGCTACACCCCCAGTTGATGCCTCCACACCCAGTTGCTGGCTACACACCCAGTTGATGCCTCTGCACCCAGTTGCTGGCTACACCCCCAGTTGATGCCTCCACACCCAGTTGCTGGCTACACACCCAGTTGATGCCTCTGCACCCAGGTGCTGGCTACACCGCCAGTTGATGCCTCCACACCCAGTTGCTGGCTACACACCCAGTTGATGCCTCCACACCCAGTTGCTGGCTACACCCCCAGTTGATGCCTCCACACCCAGTTGCTGGCTACACACCCAGTTCATGCCTCCACACCCAGTTGCTGGATACACACCCAGTTGATGCCTCCACACCCAGTTGCTGGCTACACACCCAGTTGATGCCTCTGCACCCAGTTGCTGGCTACACACCCAGTTGATGCCTCCACACCCAGTTGCTGGCTACACACCCAGTTGATGCCTCTGCACCCAGTTGCTGGCTACACACCCAGTTGATGCCTCCACACCCAGTTGCTGGCTACACACCCAGTTGATGCCTCCACACCCAGTTGCTGGCTACACACCCAGTTGATGCCTCTGCACCCAGTTGCTGGCTACACACCCAGTTGATGCCTCCACACCCAGTTGCTGGCTACACACCCAGTTGATGCCTCTGCACCCAGTTGCTGGCTACACCCCAGTTGATGCCTCCACACCCAGTTGCTGGCTACATACCCAGTTGATGCCTCCACACCCAGTTGCTGGCTACACACCCAGTTGATGCGTCCACACCCAGTTGCTGGCTACACCCCCAGTTGATGCCTCCACACCCAGTTGCTGGCTACACACCCAGTTGATGCCTCCACACCCAGTTGCTGGCTACACACCCAGTTGATGCCTCCACACCCAGTTGCTAGCTACACCCCCAGTTGATTCCTCCACACCCAGTTGCTGGCTACACACCCAGTTGATGCCTCCACACCCAGATGGTGGCTACACACCCAGTCGATGCCTCCACACCCAGTTGCTGGCTACACACCCAGTTGATGTCTCCACACCCAGTTGCTGGCTACACACCCAGTTGATGCCTCCAAACCCAGTTGCTGGCTACACACCCAGTTGATGCCTCTGCCCCCAGTTGCTGGCTACACCCCCAGTTGATGCCTCCACACCCAGTTGCTGGCTGCACACCCAGTTGATGCCTCTGCGCCCAGTTGCTGGCTTCACCCCCAGTTGATGCCTCCACACCCAGTTGCTGGCTACACACCCAGTTGATGCCTCAGCACCCAGTTGCTGGCTACACCTCCAGTTGATGCCTCCACACCCAGTTGCTGGCTACACACCCAGTTGATGCCTCCACACCCAGTTGCTGGCTACACACCCAGTTGATGCCTCTGCACCCAGTTGCTGGCTACACCCCCAGTTGATGCCTCCAAACCCAGTTGCTGGCTACACACCCAGTTGATGCCTCTGCACCCAGTTGCTGGCTACACCCCCAGTTGATGCCTCCACACCCAGTTGCTGGCTACACTCCCAGTTGATGCCTCTGCGCCCAGTTGCTGGCTACACCCCCAGTTGATGCCTCCACACCCAGTTGCTGGCTACACACCCAGTTGATGCCTCTGCACCCAGTTGCTGGCTACACCCCCAGTTGATGCCTCCACACCCAGTTGCTGGCTACACACCCAGTTGATGCCTCCACACCCAGTTGCTGGCTACACACCCAGTTGATGCCTCTGCACCCAGTTGCTGGCTACACCCCCAGTTGATGCCTCCACACCCAGTTGCTGGCAACACACCCAGTTGATGCCTCCACACCCAGTTGCTGGCTACACACCCAGTTGATGCCTCCACACCCAGTTGATGCCTCTGCACCCAGTTGCTGGCTACACACCCAGTTGATGCCTCCACACCCAGTTGCTGCCTACACCCCCAGTTGATGCCTCCACACCCAGTTGCTGGCTACACCCCCAGTTGATGCCTCTGCGCCCAGTTGCTGGCTACACCCCCAGTTGATGCCTCCACACCCAGTTGCTGGCTACACACCCAGTTAATGCCTCTGCACCCAGTTGCTGGCAACACCCCCAGTTGATGCCTCCACACCCAGTTGCTGGCTACACACCCAGTTCATGCCTCTGCACCCAGTTGCTGGCTACACCCCCAGTTGATGCCTCCACACCCAGTTGCTGGCTACACCCCCAGTTGATGCATCTGCGCCCAGTTGCTGGCTACACCCCCAGTTGATGCCTCTGCACCCAGTTGCTGGCTACACCCCCAGTTGATGCCTCCACACCCAGTTGCTGGCTACACCCCCAGTTGATGCCTCTCCACCCAGTTGCTGGCTACGCCCCCAGTTGATGCCTCTGCACCCAGTTGCTGGCTACACACCCAGTTGATGCCTCCACACCCAGTTGCTGGCTACTTCCCCAGTTGATGCCTCTGCACCCAGTTGCTGGCTTCACCCCCAGTTGATGCCTCTGCACCCAGTTGCTGGCTACACCCCCAGTTGATGCCTCTGCACCCAGTTGCTGGCTACACACCCAGTTGCTGGCTACACACCCAGTTGATGCCTCCACACCCAGTTCCTGGCTACACACCCAGTTGATGCCTCCACACCCAGTTGCTAGCTACACACCCAGTTGATGCCTCCACACCCAGTTGCTGGCTACACACCCAGTTGATGCCTCTGCACCCAGTTGCTGGCTACACCCCCAGTTGATGCCTCCACACCCAGTTGCTGGCTACACACCCAGTTGATGCCTCCACACCCAGTTGCTGGCTACACCCCCAGTTGATGCCTCCACACCCAGTTGCTGGCTACACACCCAGTTGATGCCTCCACACCCAGTTGCTGGCTACACACCCAGTTGATGCCTCCACACCCAGTTGCTGGCTACACACCCAGTTGATGCCTCTGCACCCAGTTGCTGACTACACACCCAGTTGATGCCTCCACACCCAGTTGCTGGCTACACACCCAGTTGATGCCTCTGCACCCAGTTGCTAGCTACACACCCAGTTGATGCCTCCAAACCCAGTTGCTGGCTTCACACCCAGTTGATGCCTCCACACCCAGTTGCTGGCTACACACCCAGTTGATGCCTCCACACCCAGTTGCTGGCTACACCCCCAGTAGATGCCTCCACACCCAGTTGCTGGCTACACACCCAGTTGATGCCTCTGCGCCCAGTTGCTGGCTACACCCCCAGTTGATGCCTTTACACCCAGTTGCTGGCTACACACCCAGTTGATGCCTCCACACCATGTTGCTGGCTACACACCCAGTTGATGCCTCCACACCCAGTTGCTGGCTACACACCCAGTTGATGCCTCTGCACCCAGTTGCTGGCTACACACCCAGTTGATGCCTCCACACCCAGTTGCTGGCTACACCCCCAGTTGATGCCTCCACACCCAGTTGCTGGCTACACACCCAGTTGATGCCTCCACACCCAGTTGCTGGCTACACACCCAGTTGATGCCTCAGTACCCAGTTGCTGGCTACACACCCAGTTGATGCCTCCACACCCAGTTGCTGGCTACACACCCAGTTGATGCCTCTGCACCCAGTTGCTGGCTACACACCCAGTTGATGCCTCCACACCCAGTTGCTGGCTACACACCCAGTTGATGCCTCCACACCCAGTTGCTGGCTACACACCCAGTTGATGCCTCTGCACCCAGTTGCTGGCTACACACCCAGTTGATGCCTCCACACCCAGTTGCTGGCTACACACCCAGTTGATGCCTCTGCACCCAGTTGCTGGCTACACCCCAGTTGATGCCTCCACACCCAGTTGCTGGCTACACACCCAGTTGATGCCTCCACACCCAGTTGCTGGCTACACACCCAGTTGATGCCTCCACACCCAGTTGCTGGCTACACCCCCAGTTGATGCCTCCACACCCAGTTGCTGGCTACACACCCAGTTGATGCCTCCACACCCAGTTGCTGGCTACACACCCAGTTGATGCCTCCAGACCCAGTTGCTGGCTACACCCCCAGTTGATGCCTCCACACCCAGTTGCTGGCTACACCCCCAGTTGATGCCTCCACACCCAGTTGCTAGCTACACACCCAGTTGATGCCTCCACACCCAGTTGCTGGCTACACACCCAGTTGATGCCTCCACACCCAGTTGCTGGCTACACACCCAGTTGATGCCTCCACACCCAGTTGCTAGCTACACACCCAGTTCATGCCTCTGCACCCAGTTGCTGACTACACACCCAGTTGATGCCTCCACACCCAGTTGCTGGCTACACACCCAGTTGATGCCTCTGCACCCAGTTGCTTGCTACACACCCAGTTGATGCCTCCACACCCAGTTGCTGGCTACACACCCAGTTGATGCCTCCACACCCAGTTGCTGGCTACACCCCCAGTAGATGCCTCCACACCCAGTTGCTGGCTACACCCCCAGTAGATGCCTCCACACCCAGTTGCTGGCTACACACCCAGTTGATGCCTCTGCGCCCAGTTGCTGGCTACACCCCCAGTTGATGCCTCCACACCCAGTTGCTGGCTACACACCCAGTTGATGCCTCCACACCATGTTGCTGGCTACACACCCAGTTGATGCCTCCACACCCAGTTGCTGGCTACACACCCAGTTGATGCCTCTGCACCCAGTTGCTGGCTACACACCCAGTTGATGCCTCCACACCCAGTTGCTGGCTACACCCCCAGTTGATGCCTCCACACCCAGTTGCTGGCTACACACCCAGTTGATGCCTCCACACCCAGTTGCTGGCTACACACCCAGTTGATGCCTCAGTACCCAGTTGCTGGCTACACACCCAGTTGATGCCTCCACACCCAGTTGCTGGCTACACACCCAGTTGATGCCTCTGCACCCAGTTGCTGGCTACACACCCAGTTGATGCCTCCACACCCAGTTGCTGGCTACACACCCAGTTGATGCCTCCACACCCAGTTGCTGGCTACACACCCAGTTGATGCCTCTGCACCCAGTTGCTGGCTACACACCCAGTTGATGCCTCCACACCCAGTTGCTGGCTACACACCCAGTTGATGCCTCTGCACCCAGTTGCTGGCTACACCCCAGTTGATGCCTCCACACCCAGTTGCTGGCTACACACCCAGTTGATGCCTCCACACCCAGTTGCTGGCTACACACCCAGTTGATGCCTCCACACCCAGTTGCTGGCTACACCCCCAGTTGATGCCTCCACACCCAGTTGCTGGCTACACACCCAGTTGATGCCTCCACACCCAGTTGCTGGCTACACACCCAGTTGATGCCTCCAGACCCATTTGCTGGCTACACCCCCAGTTGATGCCTCCACACCCAGTTGCTGGCTACACCCCCAGTTGATGCCTCCACACCCAGTTGCTGACTACACACCCAGTTGATGCCTCCACACCCAGTTGCTTGCTACACACCCAGTTGATGCCTCTACACCCAGTTGATGCCTCCACACCCAGTTGATGCCTCCACACCCAGTTGATGCCTCCACACCCAGTTGATGCCTCCACACCCAATTAATGCCTCCACACCCAGTTGATGCCTCTACACCCAGTTGATGCCTCCACACCCAGTTGATGCCTCCACACCCAGTTGATGCCTCCACACCCAATTGATGCCTCTACACCAAGTTGCTGTCTCTACACCCAGTTGATGCCTCCACACCCAGTTGATGCCTCTGCACCCAGTTGCTGGCTACACACCCAGTTGATGCCTCCACACCCAGTTGCTGGCTACACACCCAGTTGATGCCTCTACACCCAGTTGATGCCTCCACACCCAGTTGATGCCTCCACACCCAGTTGATGCCTCCACACGCAATTGATGCCTCCACACCCAGTTGATGCCTCTACACCAAGTTGCTGTCTCTACACCCAGTTGATGCCTCCACACCCAGTTGATGCCTCTGCACCCAGTTGCTGGCTACACCCCCAGTTGATGCCTCTACACCCAGTTGATGCCTCCACACCCAGTTGATGCCTCTGCACCCAGTTGCTGGCTACACCCCCAGTTGATGCCTCCACACCCAGTTGCTGGCTACACACCCAGTTAATGCCTCCACACCCAGTTGCTGGCTACACACCCAGTTGATGCCTCTGCACCCAGTTGCTGGCTACACCCCCAGTTGATGCCTCCACACCCAGTTGCTGGCAACACACCCAGTTGATGCCTCCACACCCAGTTGCTGGCTACACACCCAGTTGATGCCTCCACACCCAGTTGATGCCTCTGCACCCAGTTGCTGGCTACACACCCAGTTGATGCCTCCACACCCAGTTGCTGGCTACACCCCCAGTTGATGCCTCCACACCCAATTGCTGGCTACACCCCCAGTTGATGCCTCTGCGCCCAGTTGCTGGCTACACCCCCAGTTGATGCCTCCACACCCAGTTGCTGGCTACACACCCAGTTAATGCCTCTGCACCCAGTTGCTGGAAACACCCCCAGTTGATGCCTCCACACCCAGTTGCTGGCTACACACCCAGTTGATGCCTCCAGACCCATTTGCTGGCTACACCCCCAGTTGATGCCTCCACACCCAGTTGCTGGCTACACCCCCAGTTGATGCCTCCACACCCAGTTGCTGACTACACACCCAGTTGATGCCTCCACACCCAGTTGCTTGCTACACACCCAGTTGATGCCTCTACACCCAGTTGATGCCTCCACACCCAGTTGATGCCTCCACACCCAGTTGATGCCTCCACACCCAGTTGATGCCTCCACACCCAATTAATGCCTCCACACCCAGTTGATGCCTCTACACCCAGTTGATGCCTCCACACCCAGTTGATGCCTCCACACCCAGTTGATGCCTCCACACCCAATTGATGCCTCTACACCAAGTTGCTGTCTCTACACCCAGTTGATGCCTCCACACCCAGTTGATGCCTCTGCACCCAGTTGCTGGCTACACACCCAGTTGATGCCTCCACACCCAGTTGCTGGCTACACACCCAGTTGATGCCTCTACACCCAGTTGATGCCTCCACACCCAGTTGATGCCTCCACACCCAGTTGATGCCTCCACACGCAATTGATGCCTCCACACCCAGTTGATGCCTCTACACCAAGTTGCTGTCTCTACACCCAGTTGATGCCTCCACACCCAGTTGATGCCTCTGCACCCAGTTGCTGGCTACACCCCCAGTTGATGCCTCTACACCCAGTTGATGCCTCCACACCCAGTTGATGCCTCTGCACCCAGTTGCTGGCTACACCCCCAGTTGATGCCTCCACACCCAGTTGCTGGCTACACACCCAGTTAATGCCTCCACACCCAGTTGCTGGCTACACACCCAGTTGATGCCTCTGCACCCAGTTGCTGGCTACACCCCCAGTTGATGCCTCCACACCCAGTTGCTGGCAACACACCCAGTTGATGCCTCCACACCCAGTTGCTGGCTACACACCCAGTTGATGCCTCCACACCCAGTTGATGCCTCTGCACCCAGTTGCTGGCTACACACCCAGTTGATGCCTCCACACCCAGTTGCTGGCTACACCCCCAGTTGATGCCTCCACACCCAATTGCTGGCTACACCCCCAGTTGATGCCTCTGCGCCCAGTTGCTGGCTACACCCCCAGTTGATGCCTCCACACCCAGTTGCTGGCTACACACCCAGTTAATGCCTCTGCACCCAGTTGCTGGAAACACCCCCAGTTGATGCCTCCACACCCAGTTGCTGGCTACACACCCAGTTCATGCCTCTGCACCCAGTTGCTGGCTACACCCCCAGTTGATGCCTCCACACCCAGTTGCTGGCTACACCCCCAGTTGATGCATCTGCGCCCAGTTGCTGGCTACACCCCCAGTTGATGCCTCTGCACCCAGTTGCTGGCTACACCCCCAGTTGATGCCTCCACACCCAGTTGCTGGCTACACCCCCAGTTGATGCCTCTCCACCCAGTTGCTGGCTACGCCCCCAGTTGATGCCTCTGCACCCAGTTGCTGGCTACACACCCAGTTGATGCCTCCACACCCAGTTGCTGGCTACTTCCCCAGTTGATGCCTCTGCACCCAGTTGCTGGCTTCACCCCCAGTTGATGCCTCTGCACCCAGTTGCTGGCTACACCCCCAGTTGATGCCTCTGCACCCAGTTGCTGGCTACACACCCAGTTGCTGGCTACACACCCAGTTGATGCCTCCACACCCAGTTCCTGGCTACACACCCAGTTGATGCCTCCACACCCAGTTGCTGGCTACACACCCAGTTGATGCCTCCACACCCAGATGCTGGCTACACACCCAGTTGATGCCTCTGCACCCAGTTGCTGGCTACACCCCCAGTTGATGCCTCCACACCCAGTTGCTGGCTACACACCCAGTTGATGCCTCCACACCCAGTTGCTGGCTACACCCCCAGTTGATGCCTCCACACCCAGTTGCTGGCTACACACCCAGTTGATGCCTCCACACCCAGTTGCTGGCTACACACCCAGTTGATGCCTCCACACCCAGTTGCTGGCTACACACCCAGTTGATGCCTCTGCACCCAGTTGCTGACTACACACCCAGTTGATGCCTCCACACCCAGTTGCTGGCTACACACCCAGTTGATGCCTCTGCACCCAGTTGCTGGCTACACACCCAGTTGATGCCTCCAAACCCAGTTGCTGGCTTCACACCCAGTTGATGCCTCCACACCCAGTTGCTGGCTACACACCCAGTTGATGCCTCCACACCCAGTTGCTGGCTCCACCCCCAGTAGATGCCTCCACACCCAGTTGCTGGCTACACACCCAGTTGATGCCTCTGCGCCCAGTTGCTGGCTACACCCCCAGTTGATGCCTCCACACCCAGTTGCTGGCTACACACCCAGTTGATGCCTCCACACCATGTTGCTGGCTACACACCCAGTTGATGCCTCCACACCCAGTTGCTGGCTACACACCCAGTTGATGCCTCTGCACCCAGTTGCTGGCTACACACCCAGTTGATGCCTCCACACCCAGTTGCTGGCTACACCCCCAGTTGATGCCTCCACACCCAGTTGCTGGCTACACACCCAGTTGATGCCTCCACACCCAGTTGCTGGCTACACACCCAGTTGATGCCTCAGTACCCAGTTGCTGGCTACACACCAAGTTGATGCCTCCACACCCAGTTGCTGGCTACACACCCAGTTGATGCCTCTGCACCCAGTTGCTGGCTACACACCCAGTTGATGCCTCCACACCCAGTTGCTGGCTACACACCCAGTTGATGCCTCCACACCCAGTTGCTGGCTACACACCCAGTTGATGCCTCCACACCCAGTTGCTGGCTACACACCCAGTTGATGCCTCTGCACCCAGTTGCTGGCTACACACCCAGTTGATGCCTCCACACCCAGTTGCTGGCTACACACCCAGTTGATGCCTCTGCACCCAGTTGCTGGCTACACACCCAGTTGATGCCTCCACACCCAGTTGCTGGCTACACACCCAGTTGATGCCTCCACACCCAGTTGCTGGCTACACACCCAGTTGATGCCTCTGCACCCAGTTGCTGGCTACACACCCAGTTGATGCCTCCACACCCAGTTGCTGGCTACACACCCAGTTGATGCCTCTGCACCCAGTTGCTGGCTACACCCCAGTTGATGCCTCCACACCCAGTTGCTGGCTACATACCCAGTTGATGCCTCCACACCCAGTTGCTGGCTACACACCCAGTTGATGCGTCCACACCCAGTTGCTGGCTACACCCCCAGTTGATGCCTCTGCGCCCAGTTGCTGGCTACACCCCCAGTTGATGCCTCCACACCCAGTTCCTGGCTACACACCCAGTTGATGCCTCCACACCATGTTGCTGGCTACACACCCAGTTGATGCCTCCACACCCAGTTGCTGGCTACACACCCAGTTGATGCCTCTGCACCCAGTTGCTGGCTACACACCCAGTTGATGCCTCCACACCCAGTTGCTGGCTACACACCCAGTTGATGCCTCCAGACCCAGTTGCTGGCTACACCCCCAGTTGATGCCTCCACACCCAGTTGCTGGCTACACCCCCAGTTGATGCCTCCACACCCAGTTGCTAGCTACACACCCAGTTGATGCCTCCACACCCAGTTGCTGGCTACACACCCAGTTGATGCCTCCACACCCAGTTGCTGGCTACACACCCAGTTGATGCCTCCACACCCAGTTGCTAGCTACACACCCAGTTGATGCCTCTGCACCCAGTTGCTGACTACACACCCAGTTGATGCCTTCACACCCAGTTGCTGGCTACACACCCAGTTGATGCCTCTGCACCCAGTTGCTTGCTACACACCCAGTTGATGCCTCCACACCCAGTTGCTGGCTACACACCCAGTTGATGCCTCCACACCCAGTTGCTGGCTACACCCCCAGTAGATGCCTCCACACCCAGTTGCTGGCTACACCCCCAGTAGATGCCTCCACACCCAGTTGCTGGCTACACACCCAGTTGATGTCTCCACACCCAGTTGCTGGCTACACACCCAGTTGATGCCTCCAAACCCAGTTGCTGGCTACACACCCAGTTGATGCCTCTGCCCCCAGTTGCTGGCTACACCCCCAGTTGATGCCTCCACACCCAGTTGCTGGCTACTTCCCCAGTTGATGCCTCTGCACCCAGTTGCTGGCTTCACCCCCAGTTGATGCCTCTGCACCCAGTTGCTGGCTACACCCCCAGTTGATGCCTCTGCACCCAGTTGCTGGCTACACACCCAGTTGCTGGCTACACACCCAGTTGATGCCTCCACACCCAGTTCCTGGCTACACACCCAGTTGATGCCTCCACACCCAGTTCCTGGCTACACACCCAGTTGATGCCTCCACACCCAGTTGCTGGCTACACACCCAGTTGATGCCTCTGCACCCAGTTGCTGGCTACACCCCCAGTTGATGCCTCCACACCCAGTTGCTGGCTACACACCCAGTTGATGCCTCTGCACCCAGTTGCTGGCTACACACCCAGTTGATGCCTCCACACCCAGTTGCTGGCTACACACCCAGTTGATGCCTCCACACCCAGTTGCTGGCTACACACCCAGTTGATGCCTCCACACCCAGTTGCTGGCTACACACCCAGTTGATGCCTCTGCACCCAGTTGCTGGCTACACACCCAGTTGATGCCTCCACACCCAGTTGCTGGCTACACACCCAGTTGATGCCTCTGCACCCAGTTGCTGGCTACACACCCAGTTGATGCCTCCACACCCAGTTGCTGGCTACACACCCAGTTGATGCCTCCACACCCAGTTGCTGGCTACACACCCAGTTGATGCCTCTGCACCCAGTTGCTGGCTACACACCCAGTTGATGCCTCCACACCCAGTTGCTGGCTACACACCCAGTTGATGCCTCTGCACCCAGTTGCTGGCTACACCCCAGTTGATGCCTCCACACCCAGTTGCTGGCTACATACCCAGTTGATGCCTCCACACCCAGTTGCTGGCTACACACCCAGTTGATGCGTCCACACCCAGTTGCTGGCTACACCCCCAGTTGATGCCTCCACACCCAGTTGCTGGCTACACACCCAGTTGATGCCTCCACACCCAGTTGCTGGCTACACACCCAGTTGATGCCTCCACACCCAGTTGCTAGCTACACCCCCAGTTGATTCCTCCACACCCAGTTGCTGGCTACACACCCAGTTGATGCCTCCACACCCAGTTGGTGGCTACACACCCAGTCGATGCCTCCACACCCAGTTGCTGGCTACACACCCAGTTGATGTCTCCACACCCAGTTGCTGGCTACACACCCAGTTGATGCCTCCAAACCCAGTTGCTGGCTACACACCCAGTTGATGCCTCTGCCCCCAGTTGCTGGCTACACCCCCAGTTGATGCCTCCACACCCAGTTGCTGGCTACTTCCCCAGTTGATGCCTCTGCACCCAGTTGCTGGCTTCACCCCCAGTTGATGCCTCTGCACCCAGTTGCTGGCTACACCCCCAGTTGATGCCTCTGCACCCAGTTGCTGGCTACACACCCAGTTGCTGGCTACACACCCAGTTGATGCCTCCACACCCAGTTCCTGGCTACACACCCAGTTGATGCCTCCACACCCAGTTGCTGGCTACACACCCAGTTGATGCCTCCACACCCAGTTGCTGGCTACACACCCAGTTGATGCCTCTGCACCCAGTTGCTGGCTACACCCCCAGTTGATGCCTCCACACCCAGTTGCTGGCTACACACCCAGTTGATGCCTCCACACCCAGTTGCTGGCTACACCCCCAGTTGATGCCTCCACACCCAGTTGCTGGCTACACACCCAGTTGATGCCTCCACACCCAGTTGCTGGCTACACACCCAGTTGATGCCTCCACACCCAGTTGCTGGCTACACACCCAGTTGATGCCTCTGCACCCAGTTGCTGACTACACACCCAGTTGATGCCTCCACACCCAGTTGCTGGCTACACACCCAGTTGATGCCTCTGCACCCAGTTGCTGGCTACACACCCAGTTGATGCCTCCAAACCCAGTTGCTGGCTTCACACCCAGTTGATCCCTCCACACCCAGTTGCTGGCTACACACCCAGTTGATGCCTCCACACCCAGTTGCTGGCTACACCCCCAGTAGATGCCTCCACACCCAGTTGCTGGCTACACACCCAGTTGATGCCTCTGCGCCCAGTTGCTGGCTACACCCCCAGTTGATGCCTCCACACCCAGTTGCTGGCTACACACCCAGTTGATGCCTCCACACCATGTTGCTAGCTACACACCCAGTTGATGCCTCCACACCCAGTTGCTGGCTACACACCCAGTTGATGCCTCTACACCCAGTTGCTGGCTACACACCCAGTTGATGCCTCCACACCCAGTTGCTGGTTACACCCCCAGTTGATGCCTCCACACCCAGTTGCTGGCTACACACCCAGTTGATGCCTCCACACCCAGTTGCTGGCTACACACCCAGTTGATGCCTCAGTACCCAGTTGCTGGCTACACACCCAGTTGATGCCTCCACACCCAGTTGCTGGCTACACACCCAGTTGATGCCTCTGCACCCAGTTGCTGGCTACACACCCAGTTGATGCCTCCACACCCAGTTGCTGGCTACACACCCAGTTGATGCCTCCACACCCAGTTGCTAGCTACACACCCAGTTGATGCCTCCACACCCAGTTGCTGGCTACACACCCAGTTGATGCCTCTGCACCCAGTTGCTGGCTACACACCCAGTTGATGCCTCCACACCCAGTTGCTGGCTACACACCCAGTTGATGCCTCTGCACCCAGTTGCTGGCTACACACCCAGTTGATGCCTCCACACCCAGTTGCTGGCTACACACCCAGATGATGCCTCCACACCCAGTTGCTGGCTACACACCCAGTTGATGCCTCTGCACCCAGTTGCTGGCTACACACCCAGTTGATGCCTCCACACCCAGTTGCTGGCTACACACCCAGTTGATGCCTCTGCACCCAGTTGCTGGCTACACCCCAGTTGATGCCTCCACACCCAGTTGCTGGCTACATACCCAGTTGATGCCTCCACACCCAGTTGCTGGCTACACACCCAGTTGATGCGTCCACACCCAGTTGCTGGCTACACCCCCAGTTGATGCCTCCACACCCAGTTGCTGGCTACACACCCAGTTGATGCCTCCACACCCAGTTGCTGGCTACACACCCAGTTGATGCCTCCACACCCAGTTGCTAGCTACACCCCCAGTTGATTCCTCCACACCCAGTTGCTGGCTACACACCCAGTTGATGCCTCCACACCCAGTTGCTGGCTACACACCCAGTCGATGCCTCCACACCCAGTTGGTGGCTACACACCCAGTTGATGTCCTCCACACCCAGTTGCTGGCTACACACCCAGTTGATGCCTCCAAACCCAGTTGCTGGCTACACACCCAGTTGATGCCTCTGCCACCCAGTTGCTGGCTACACCCCCAGTTGATGCCTCCACACCCAGTTGCTGGCTGCACACCCAGTTGATGCCTCTGCGCCCAGTTGCTGGCTTCACCCCCAGTTGATGCCTCCACACCCAGTTGCTGGCTACACACCCAGTTGATGCCTCTGCACCCAGTTGCTGGCTACACCCCCAGTTGATGCCTCCACACCCAGTTGCTGGCTACACACCCAGTTGATGCCTCCACACCCAGTTGCTGGCTACACACCCAGTTGATGCCTCTGCACCCAGTTGCTGGCTACACCCCCAGTTGATGCCTCCACACCCAGTTGCTGGCTACACACCCAGTTGATGCCTCTGCACCCAGTTGCTGGCTACACCCCCAGTTGATGCCTCCACACACAGTTGCTGGCTACACACCCAGTTGATGCCTCTGCACCCAGTTGCTGGCTACACCCCCAGTTGATGCCTCCACACCCAGTTGCTGGCTACACACCCAGTTGATGCCTCTGCACCCAGTTGCTGGCTACACCCCAGTTGATGCCTCCACACCCAGTTGCTGGCTACATACCCAGTTGATGCCTCCACACCCAGTTGCTGGCTACACACCCAGTTGATGCCTCCACACCCAGTTGCTGGCTACACCCCCAGTTGATGCCTCCACACCCAGTTGCTGGCTACACACCCAGTTGATGCCTCCACACCCAGTTGCTGGCTACACACCCAGTTGATGCCTCCACACCCAGTTGCTAGCTACACCCCAGTTGATTCCTCCACACCCAGTTGCTGCTACACACCCAGTTGATGCCTCCACACCCAGTTGGTGGCTACACACCCAGTCGATGCCTCCACACCCAGTTGCTGGCTACACACCCAGTTGATGTCTCCACACCCAGTTGCTGGCTACACACCCAGTTGATGCCTCCAAACCCAGTTGCTGGCTACACACCCAGTTGATGCCTCTGCCACCCAGTTGCTGGCTACACCCCCAGTTGATGCCTCCACACCCAGTTGCTGGCTACTTCCCCAGTTGATGCCTCTGCACCCAGTTGCTGGCTTCACCCCCAGTTGATGCCTCTGCACCCAGTTGCTGGCTACACCCCCAGTTGATGCCTCTGCACCCAGTTGCTGGCTACACACCCAGTTGCTGGCTACACACCCAGTTGATGCCTCCACACCCAGTTCCTGGCTACACACCCAGTTGATGCCTCCACACCCAGTTGCTGGCTACACACCCAGTTGATGCCTCCACACCCAGTTGCTGGCTACACACCCAGTTGATGCCTCTGCACCCAGTTGCTGGCTACACACCCAGTTGATGCCTCCACACCCAGTTGCTGGCTACACACCCAGTTGATGCCTCTGCACCCAGTTGCTGGCTACACACCCAGTTGATGCCTCCACACCCAGTTGCTGGCTACACACCCAGTTGATGCCTCCACACCCAGTTGCTGGCTACACACCCAGTTGATGCCTCCACACCCAGTTGCTGGCTACACACCCAGTTGATGCCTCTGCACCCAGTTGCTGGCTACACACCCAGTTGATGCCTCCACACCCAGTTGCTGGCTACACACCCAGTTGATGCCTCTGCACCCAGTTGCTGGCTACACACCCAGTTGATGCCTCCACACCCAGTTGCTGGCTACACACCCAGTTGATGCCTCCACACCCAGTTGCTGGCTACACACCCAGTTGATGCCTCTGCACCCAGTTGCTGGCTACACACCCAGTTGATGCCTCCACACCCAGTTGCTGGCTACACACCCAGTTGATGCCTCTGCACCCAGTTGCTGGCTACACCCCAGTTGATGCCTCCACACCCAGTTGCTGGCTACATACCCAGTTGATGCCTCCACACCCAGTTGCTGGCTACACACCCAGTTGATGCCTCCACACCCAGTTGCTGGCTACACCCCCAGTTGATGCCTCCACACCCAGTTGCTGGCTACACACCCAGTTGATGCCTCCACACCCAGTTGCTGGCTACACACCCAGTTGATGCCTCCACACCCAGTTGCTAGCTACACCCCCAGTTGATGCCTCCACACCCAGTTGCTGGCTACACACCCAGTTGATGCCTCCACACCCAGTTGCTGGCTACACACCCAGTTGATGCCTCCACACCCAGTTGCTGGCTACACACCCAGTTGATGTCCTCCACACCCAGTTGCTGGCTACACACCCAGTTGATGCCTCCACACCCAGTTGCTGGCTACACACCCAGTTGATGCCTCTGCCCCCAGTTGCTGGCTACACCCCCAGTTGATGCCTCCACACCCAGTTGCTGGCTACTTCCCCAGTTGATGCCTCTGCACCCAGTTGCTGGCTTCACCCCCAGTTGATGCCTCTGCACCCAGTTGCTGGCTACACCCCCAGTTGATGCCTCTGCACCCAGTTGCTGGCTACACACCCAGTTGCTGGCTACACACCCAGTTGATGCCTCCACACCCAGTTCCTGGCTACACACCCAGTTGATGCCTCCACACCCAGTTGCTGGCTACACACCCAGTTGATGCCTCCACACCCAGTTGCTGGCTACACACCCAGTTCATGCCTCTGCACCCAGTTGCTGGCTACACCCCCAGTTGATGCCTCCACAACCAGTTGCTGGCTACACACCCAGTTGATGCCTCCACACCCAGTTGCTGGCTACACCCCAGTTGATGCCTCCACACCCAGTTGCTGGCTACACACCCAGTTGATGCCTCCACACCCAGTTGCTGGCTACACACCCAGTTGATGCCTCCACACCCAGTTGCTGGCTACACACCCAGTTGATGCCTCTGCACCCTAGTTGCTGGCTACACACCCAGTTGATGCCTCCACACCCAGTTGCTGGCTACACACCCAGTTGATGCCTCTGCACCCAGTTGCTGGCTACACACCCAGTTGATGCCTCCAAACCCAGTTGCTGGCTACACACCCAGTTGATGCCTCCACACCCAGTTGCTGGCTACACACCCAGTTGATGCCTCCACACCCAGTTGCTGGCTACACCCCCAGTAGATGCCTCCACACCCAGTTGCTGGCTACACACCCAGTTGATGCCTCTGCGCCCAGTTGCTGGCTACACCCCCAGTTGATGCCTCCACACCCAGTTGCTGGCTACACACCCAGTTGATGCCTCCACACCATGTTGCTGGCTACACACCCAGTTGATGCCTCCACACCCAGTTGCTGGCTACACACCCAGTTGATGCCTCTGCACCCAGTTGCTGGCTACACACCCAGTTGATGCCTCCACACCCAGTTGCTGGCTACACCCCCAGTTGATGCCTCCACACCCAGTTGCTGGCTACACACCCAGTTGATGCCTCCACACCCAGTTGCTGGCTACACACCCAGTTGATGCCTCAGCTACCCAGTTGCTGGCTACAGACCCCAGTTGATGCCTCCACACCCAGTTGCTGGCTACACACCCAGTTGATGCCTCTGCACCCAGTTGCTGGCTACACACCCAGTTGATGCCTCCACACCCAGTTGCTGGCTACACACCCAGTTGATGCCTCCACACCCAGTTGCTGGCTACACACCCAGTTGATGCCTCCACACCCAGTTGCTGGCTACACACCCAGTTGATGCCTCTGCACCCAGTTGCTGGCTACACACCCAGTTGATGCCTCCACACCCAGTTGCTGGCTACACACCCAGTTGATGCCTCTGCACCCAGTTGCTGGCTACACACCCAGTTGATGCCTCCACACCCAGTTGCTGGCTACACACCCAGTTGATGCCTCCACACCCAGTTGCTGGCTACACACCCAGTTGATGCCTCTGCACCCAGTTGCTGGCTACACACCCAGTTGATGCCTCCACACCCAGTTGCTGGCTACACACCCAGTTGATGCCTCTGCACCCAGTTGCTGGCTACACCCCAGTTGATGCCTCCACACCCAGTTGCTGGCTACACACCCAGTTGATGCCTCCACACCCAGTTGCTGGCTACACACCCAGTTGATGCCGTCCACACCCAGTTGCTGGCTACACCCCCAGTTGATGCCTCCACACCCAGTTGCTGGCTACACACCCAGTTGATGCCTCCACACCCAGTTGCTGGCTACACACCCAGTTGATGCCTCCACACCCAGTTGCTAGCTACACCCCCAGTTGATTCCTCCACACCCAGTTGCTGGCTACACACCCAGTTGATGCCTCCACACCCAGTTGCTGGCTACACACCCAGTCGATGCCTCCACACCCAGTTGCTGGCTACACACCCAGTTGATGTCCTCCACACCCAGTTGCTGGCTACACACCCAGTTGATGCCTCCAAACCCAGTTGCTGGCTACACACCCAGTTGATGCCTCTGCCCCCAGTTGCTGGCTACACCCCCAGTTGATGCCTCCACACCCAGTTGCTGGCTGCACACCCAGTTGATGCCTCTGCGCCCAGTTGCTGGCTTACACCCCCAGTTGATGCCTCCACACCCAGTTGCTGGCTACACACCCAGTTGATGCCTCTGCACCCAGTTGCTGGCTACACCTCCAGTTGATGCCTCCACACCCAGTTGCTGGCTACACACCCAGTTGATGCCTCCACACCCAGTTGCTGGCTACACACCCAGTTGATGCCTCTGCACCCAGTTGCTGGCTACACCCCCAGTTGATGCCTCCACACCCAGTTGCTGGCTACACACCCAGTTGATGCCTCTGCACCCAGTTGCTGGCTACACCCCCAGTTGATGCCTCCACACACAGTTGCTGGCTACACACCCAGTTGATGCCTCTGCGCCCAGTTGCTGGCTACACCCCCAGTTGATGCCTCCACACCCAGTTGCTGGCTACACACCCAGTTGATGCCTCTGCACCCAGTTGCTGGCTACACCCCCAGTTGATGCCTCCACACCCAGTTGCTGGCTACACACCCAGTTGATGCCTCTGCACCCAGTTGCTGGCTACACCACCAGTTGATGCCTCCACACCCAGTTGCTGGCTACACACCCAGTTGATGCCTCCACACCCAGTTGCTGGCTACACCCCCAGTTGATGCCTCCACACCCAGTTGCTGGCTACACACCCAGTTGATGCCTCCACACCCAGTTGCTGGCTACACACCCAGTTGATGCCTCCACACCCAGTTGCTGGCTACACACCCAGTTGATGCCTCTGCACCCAGTTGCTGGCTACACACCCAGTTGATGCCTCCACACCCAGTTGCTGGCTACACACCCAGTTGATGCCTCTGCACCCAGTTGCTGGCTACACACCCAGTTGATGCCTCCACACCCAGTTGCTGGCTACACACCCAGTTGATGCCTCCACACCCAGTTGCTGGCTACACACCCAGTTGATGCCTCTGCACCCAGTTGCTGGCTACACACCCAGTTGATGCCTCCACACCCAGTTGCTGGCTACACACCCAGTTGATGCCTCTGCACCCAGTTGCTGGCTACACCCCAGTTGATGCCTCCACACCCAGTTGCTGGCTACATACCCAGTTGATGCCTCCACACCCAGTTGCTGGCTACACACCCAGTTGATGCCGTCCACACCCAGTTGCTGGCTACACCCCCAGTTGATGCCTCCACACCCAGTTGCTGGCTACACACCCAGTTGATGCCTCCACACCCAGTTGCTGGCTACACACCCAGTTGATGCCTCCACACCCAGTTGCTAGGCTACACCCCCAGTTGATGCCTCCACACCCAGTTGCTGGCTACACACCCAGTTGATGCCTCCACACCCAGTTGCTGGCTACACACCCAGTTGATGCCTCCACACCCAGTTGCTGGCTACACACCCAGTTGATGCTCTCCACACCCAGTTGCTGGCTACACACCCAGTTGATGCCTCCACACCCAGTTGCTGGCTACACACCCAGTTGATGCCTCTGCCCCAGTTGCTGGCTACACCCCCAGTTGATGCCTCCACACCCAGTTGCTGGCTGCACACCCAGTTGATGCCTCTGCGCCCAGTTGCTGGCTTACACCCCCAGTTGATGCCTCCACACCCAGTTGCTGGCTACACACCCAGTTGATGCCTCTGCACCCAGTTGCTGGCTACACCTCCAGTTGATGCCTCCACACCCAGTTGCTGGCTACACACCCAGTTGATGCCTCCACACCCAGTTGCTGGCTACACACCCAGTTGATGCCTCTGCACCCAGTTGCTGGCTACACCCCCAGTTGATGCCTCCACACCCAGTTGCTGGCTACACACCCAGTTGATGCCTCTGCACCCAGTTGCTGGCTACACCCCCAGTTGATGCCTCCACACCCAGTTGCTGGCTACACACCCAGTTGATGCCTCTGCGCCCAGTTGCTGGCTACACCCCCAGTTGATGCCTCCACACCCAGTTGCTGGCTACACACCCAGTTGATGCCTCTGCACCCAGTTGCTGGCTACACCCCCAGTTGATGCCTCCACACCCAGTTGCTGGCTACACACCCAGTTGATGCCTCCACACCCAGTTGCTGGCTACACACCCAGTTGATGCCTCTGCACCCAGTTGCTGGCTACACCCCTAGTTGATGCCTCCACACCCAGTTGCTGGCAACACACCCAGTTGATGCCTCCACACCCAGTTGCTGGCTACACACCCAGTTGATGCCTCCACACCCAGTTGATGCCTCTGCACCCAGTTGCTGGCTACACACCCAGTTGATGCCTCCACACCCAGTTGCTGGCTACACCCCCAGTTGATGCCTCCACACCCAGTTGCTGGCTACACCCCCAGTTGATGCCTCTGCGCCCAGTTGCTGGCTACACCCCCAGTTGATGCCTCCACACCCAGTTGCTGGCTACACACCCAGTTAATGCCTCTGCACCCAGTTGCTGGCAACACCCCCAGTTGATGCCTCCACACCCAGTTGCTGGCTACACACCCAGTTCATGCCTCTGCACCCAGTTGCTGGCTACACCCCCAGTTGATGCCTCCACACCCAGTTGCTGGCTACACCCCCAGTTGATGCATCTGCGCCCAGTTTCTGGCTACACCCCCAGTTGATGCCTCTGCACCCAGTTGCTGGCTACACCCCCAGTTGATGCCTCCACACCCAGTTGCTGGCTACACCCCCAGTTGATGCCTCTCCACCCAGTTGCTGGCTACGCCCCCAGTTGATGCCTCTGCACCCAGTTGCTGGCTACACACCCAGTTGATGCCTCCACACCCAGTTGCTGGCTACTTCCCCAGTTGATGCCTCTGCACCCAGTTGCTGGCTTCACCCCCAGTTGATGCCTCTGCACCCAGTTGCTGGCTACACCCCCAGTTGATGCCTCTGCACCCAGTTGCTGGCTACACACCCAGTTGCTGGCTACACACCCAGTTGATGCCTCCACACCCAGTTCCTGGCTACACACCCAGTTGATGCCTCCACACCCAGTTGCTGGCTACACACCCAGTTGATGCCTCCACACCCAGTTGCTGGCTACACACCCAGTTGATGCCTCTGCACCCAGTTGCTGGCTACACCCCCAGTTGATGCCTCCACACCCAGTTGCTGGCTACACACCCAGTTGATGCCTCCACACCCAGTTGCTGGCTACACCCCCAGTTGATGCCTCCACACCCAGTTGCTGGCTACACACCCAGTTGATGCCTCCACATCCAGTTGCTGGCTACACACCCAGTTGATGCCTCCACACCCAGTTGCTGGCTACACACCCAGTTGATGCCTCTGCACCCAGTTGCTGGCTACACACCCAGTTGATGCCTCCACACCCAGTTGCTGGCTACACACCCAGTTGATGCCTCTGCACCCAGTTGCTGGCTACACACCCAGTTGATGCCTCCACACCCAGTTGCTGGCTCACACCCAGTTGATGCCTCCACACCCAGTTGCTGGCTACACACCCAGTTGATGCCTCCACACCCAGTTGCTGGCTACACACCCAGTTGATGCCTCCACACCCAGTTGCTGGCTACACACCCAGTTGATGCCTCTGCGCCCAGTTGCTGGCTACACCCCAGTTGATGCCTCCACACCCAGTTGCTGGCTACACACCCAGTTGATGCCTCCACACCATGTTGCTGGCTACACACCCAGTTGATGCCTCCACACCCAGTTGCTGGCTACACACCCAGTTGATGCCTCTGCACCCAGTTGCTGGCTACACACCCAGTTGATGCCTCCACACCCAGTTGCTGGCTACACCCCCAGTTGATGCCTCCACACCCAGTTGCTGGCTACACACCCAGTTGATGCCTCCACACCCAGTTGCTGGCTACACACCCAGTTGATGCCTCAGTACCCAGTTGCTGGCTACACACCCAGTTGATGCCTCCACACCCAGTTGCTGGCTACACACCCAGTTGATGCCTCTGCACCCAGTTGCTGGCTACACACCCAGTTGATGCCTCCACACCCAGTTGCTGGCTACACACCCAGTTGATGCCTCCACACCCAGTTGCTGGCTACACACCCAGTTGATGCCTCTGCACCCAGTTGCTGGCTACACACCCAGTTGATGCCTCCACACCCAGTTGCTGGCTACACACCCAGTTGATGCCTCTGCACCCAGTTGCTGGCTACACCCCAGTTGATGCCTCCACACCCAGTTGCTGGCTACACACCCAGTTGATGCCTCCACACCCAGTTGCTGGCTACACACCCAGTTGATGCCTCCACACCCAGTTGCTGGCTACACCCCCAGTTGATGCCTCCACACCCAGTTGCTGGCTACACATCCAGTTGATGCCTCCACACCCAGTTGCTGGCTACACACCCAGTTGATGCCTCCAAACCCAGTTGCTGGCTACACCCCCAGTTGATGCCTCCACACCCAGTTGCTAGCTACACACCCAGTTGATGCCTCCACACCCAGTTGCTGGCTACACACCCAGTTGATGCCTCCACACCCAGTTGCTGGCTACACACCCAGTTGATGCCTCCACACCCAGTTGCTAGCTACACACCCAGTTGATGCCTCTGCACCCAGTTGCTGGCTACACACCCAGTTGATGCCTCCACACCCAGTTGCTGGCTACACACCCAGTTGATGCCTCTGCACCCAGTTGCTGGCTACACACCCAGTTGATGCCTCCACACCCAGTTGCTGGCTACACACCCAGTTGATGCCTCCACACCCAGTTGCTGGCTACACCCCCAGTTAGATGCCTCCACACCCAGTTGCTGGCTACACCCCCAGTAGATGCCTCCACACCCAGTTGCTGGCTACACACCCAGTTGATGCCTCTGCAGCCCAGTTGCTGGCTACACCCCCAGTTGATGCCTCCACACCCAGTTGCTGGCTACACACCTAGTTGATGCCTCCACACCATGTTGCTGGCTACACACCCAGTTGATGCCTCCACACCCAGTTGCTGGCTACACACCCAGTTGATGCCTCTGCACCCAGTTGCTGGCTACACACCCAGTTGATGCCTCCACACCCAGTTGCTGGCTACACCCCCAGTTGATGCCTCCACACCCAGTTGCTGGCTACACACCCAGTTGATGCCTCCACACCCAGTTGCTGGCTACACACCCAGTTGATGCCTCAGTACCCAGTTGCTGGCTACACACCCAGTTGATGCCTCCACACCCAGTTGCTGGCTACACACCCAGTTGATGCCTCTGCACCCAGTTGCTGGCTACACACCCAGTTGATGCCTCCACACCCAGTTGCTGGCTACACACCCAGTTGATGCCTCCACACCCAGTTGCTGGCTACACACCCAGTTGATGCCTCTGCACCCAGTTGCTGGCTACACACCCAGTTGATGCCTCCATACCCAGTTGCTGGCTACACACCCAGTTGATGCCTCTGCGCCCAGTTGCTGGCTACACCCCAGTTGATGCCTCCACACCCAGTTGCTGGCTACACACCCAGTTGATGCCTCCACACCCAGTTGCTGGCTACACACCCAGTTGATGCCTCCACACCCAGTTGCTGGCTACACCCCCAGTTGATGCCTCCACACCCAGTTGCTGGCTACACACCCAGTTGATGCCTCCACACCCAGTTGCTGGCTACACACCCAGTTGATGCCTCCAGACCCAGTTGTTGGCTACACCCCCAGTTGATGCCTCCACACCCAGTTGCTGGCTACACCCCCAGTTGATGCCTCCACACCCAGTTGCTGACTACACACCCAGTTGATGCCTCCACACCCAGTTGCTTGCTACACACCCAGTTGATGCCTCTACACCCAGTTGATGCCTCCACACCCAGTTGATGCCTCCACACCCAGTTGATGCCTCCACACCCAGTTATGCCTCCACACCCAATTAATGCCTCCACACCCAGTTGATGCCTCTACACCCAGTTGATGCCTCCACACCCAGTTGATGCCTCCACACCCAGTTGATGCCTCCACACCCAATTGATGCCTCTACACCAAGTTGCTGTCTCTACACCCAGTTGATGCCTCCACACCCAGTTGATGCCTCTGCACCCAGTTGCTGGCTACACACCCAGTTGATGCCTCCACACCCAGTTGCTGGCTACACACCCAGTTGATGCCTCTACACCCAGTTGATGCCTCCACACCCAGTTGATGCCTCCACACCCAGTTGATGCCTCCACACGCAATTGATGCCTCCACACCCAGTTGATGCCTCTACACCAAGTTGCTGTCTCTACACCCAGTTGATGCCTCCACACCCAGTTGATGCCTCTGCACCCAGTTGCTGGCTACACCCCCAGTTGATGCCTCTACACCCAGTTGATGCCTCCACACCCAGTTGATGCCTCCACAACCAATTGATGCCTCCACACCCAGTTGATGCCTCCACACCCAATTGATGCCTCCACACCCAGTTGATGCCTCTACAGCAAGTTGCTGTCTCTACACCCAGTTGATGCCTCCACACCCAGTTGATGCCTCTGCACCCAGTTGCTGGCTACACACCCAGTTGATGCCTCCATACCCCGTTGCTGGCTACACACCCAGTTGATGCCTCCACAGCCAGTTGCTGGCTACACACCCAGTTGATGCCCCTGCACCCAGTTGCTGGCTACACCCCCAGTTGATGCCTCCACACCCAGTTGCTGGCTACACACCCAGTTGATGCCTCTGCGCCCAGTTGCTGGCTACACCCCCAGTTGATGCCTCCACACCCAGTTGCTGGCTACACCCCCAGTTGATGCCTCCACACCCAGTTGCTGGCTACACACCCAGTTGATGCCTCCACACCCAGTTGCTGGCTACACACCCAGTTGATGCCTCCAGACCCAGTTGCTGGCTACACCCCCAGTTGATGCCTCCACACCCAGTTGCTGGCTACACCCCCAGTTGATGCCTCCACACCCAGTTGCTGACTACACACCCAGTTGATGCCTCCACACCCAGTTGCTGGCTACACACC
This sequence comes from Procambarus clarkii, assembly GCF_040958095.1. Classification (NCBI taxonomy): domain Eukaryota; kingdom Metazoa; phylum Arthropoda; class Malacostraca; order Decapoda; family Cambaridae; genus Procambarus; species Procambarus clarkii. The sequence continues at coordinate 56,474 of NW_027189626.1, forward strand.
CAGTTGATGCCTCCAGACCCAGTTGCTGGCTACACCCCCAGTTGATGCCTCCACACCCAGTTGCTGGCTACACCCCCAGTTGATGCCTCCACACCCAGTTGCTGACTACACACCCAGTTGATGCCTCCACACCCAGTTGCTTGCTACACACCCAGTTGATGCCTCTACACCCAGTTGATGCCTCCACACCCAGTTGATGCCTCCACACCCAGTTGATGCCTCCACACCCAGTTGATGCCTCCACACCCAAATAATGCCTCCACACCCAGTTGATGCCTCCACACCCAGTTGATGCCTCCACACGCAATTGATGCCTCCACACCCAGTTGATGCCTCTACACCAAGTTGCTGTCTCTACACCCAGTTGATGCCTCCACACCCAGTTGATGCCTCTGCACCCAGTTGCTGGCTACACCCCCAGTTGATGCCTCTACACCCAGTTGATGCCTCCACACCCAGTTGATGCCTCCACACCCAATTGATGCCTCCACACCCAGTTGATGCCTCCACACCCAATTGATGCCTCCACACCCAGTTGATGCCTCTACAGCAAGTTGCTGTCTCTACACCCAGTTGATGCCTCCACACCCAGTTGATGCCTCTGCACCCAGTTGCTGGCTACACACCCAGTTGATGCCTCCATACCCAGTTGCTGGCTACACACCCAGTTGATGCCTCCACACCCAGTTGCTGGCTACACACCCAGTTGATGCCCCTGCACCCAGTTGCTGGCTACACCCCCAGTTGATGCCTCCACACCCAGTTGCTGGCTACACACCCAGTTGATGCCTCTGCGCCCAGTTGCTGGCTACACCCCCAGTTGATGCCTCCACACCCAGTTGCTGGCTACACCTCCAGTTGATGCCTCCACACCCAGTTGCTGGCTACACACCCAGTTGAGGCCTCCACACCCAGTTGCTGGCTACACACCCAGTTGATGCCTCTGCACCCAGTTGCTGGCTACACACCCAGTTGATGCCTCCACATCCAGTTGCTGGCTACACCCCCAGTTGATGCCTCCACACCCAGTTACTGGCTACACCCCCAGTTGATGCCTCTGCGCCCAGTTGCTGGCTACACCCCCAGTTGATGCCTCCACACCCAGTTGCTGGCTACACACCCAGTTGATGCCTCTGCACCCAGTTGCTGGCTACACCCCCAGTTTATGCCTCCACACCCAGTTGCTGGCTACACCCCCAGTTGATGCCTCTGCGCCCAGTTGCTGGCTACACCCCCAGTTGATGCCTCTGCACCCAGTTGCTGGCTACACCCCCAGTTGATGCCTCCACACCCAGTTGCTGGCTACACCCCCAGTTGATGCCCCTCCACCCAGTTGCTGGCTACACACCCAGTTGATGCCTCCACACCCAGTTGCTGGCTACACACCCAGTTGATGACTCCACACCCAGTTGCTGGCTACACACCCAGTTGATGCCTCCACACCCAGTTGCTGGCTACACACCCAGTTGATGCCTCCACACCCAGTTGCTGGCTACACCCCCAGTTGATGCCTCTCCACCCTGTTGCTGGCTACACCCCCAGTTGATGCCTCCACACCCAGTTGCTGGCTACACACCCAGTTGATGCCTCCACACCCAGTTGCTGGCTACACACCTAGTTGATGCCTCTACACCCAGTTGATGCCTCCACACCCAGTTGATGCCTCCACACCCAGTTGATGCCTCCACACCCAGTTGATGCCTCCACACCCAATTGATGCCTCCACACCCAGTTGATGCCTCTACACCCAGTTGATGCCTCCATACCCAGTTGATGCCTCCACACCCAGTTGGTGCCTCCACACCCAATTGATGCCTCCACACCCAGTTGATGCCTCTACACCAAGTTGCTGTCTCTACACCCAGTTAATGCCTCCACACCCAGTTGATGCCTCTGCAGCCAGTTGCTGGCTACACCCCCAGTTGATGCCTCCACACCCAGTTGCTGGCTACACCCCCAGTTGATGCCTCCACACCCAGTTGCTGGCTACACACCCAGTTGATGCCTCCACACCCAGTTGCTGGCTACACACCCAGTTGATGCCTCAGTACCCAGTTGCTGGCTACACACCCAGTTGATGCCTCCACACCCAGTTGCTGGCTACACACCCAGTTGATGCCTCTGCACCCAGTTGCTGGCTACACACCCAGTTGATGCCTCCACACCCAGTTGCTGGCTACACACCCAGTAGATGCCTCCACACCCAGTTGCTGGCTACACACCCAGTTGATGCCTCTGCACCCAGTTGCTGGCTACACACCCAGTTGATGCCTCCACACCCAGTTGCTGGCTACACACCCAGTTGATGCCTCTGCACCCAGTTGCTGGCTACACCCCAGTTGATGCCTCCACACCCAGTTGCTGGCTACACACCCAGTTGATGCCTCCACACCCAGTTGCTGGCTACACACCCAGTTGATGCCTCCAAACCCAGTTGCTGGCTACACCCCCAGTTGATGCCTCCACACCCAGTTGCTGGCTACACACCCAGTTGATGCCTCCACACCCAGTTGCTGGCTACACACCCAGTTGATGCCTCCAGACCCAGTTGCTGGCTACACCCCCAGTTGATGCCTCCACACCCAGTTGCTGGCTACACCCCCAGTTGATGCCTCCACACCCAGTTGCTGGCTACACACCCAGTTGATGCCTCCACACCCAGTTGCTTGCTACACACCCAGTTGATGCCTCTACACCCAGTTGATGCCTCCACACCCAGTTGATGCCTCCACACCCAGTTGATGCCTCCACACCCAGTTGATGCCTCCACACCCAATTGATGCCTCCACACCCAGTTGATGCCTCTACACCCAGTTGATGCCTCCACACCCAGTTGATGCCTCCACACCCAGTTGATGCCTCCACACCCAATTGATGCCTCTACACCAAGTTGCTGTCTCTACACCCAGTTGATTCCTCCACACCCAGTTGATGCTTCTGCACCCAGTTGCTGGCTACACACCCAGTTGATGCCTCCACACCCAGTTGCTGGCTACACACCCAGTTGATGCCTCTACACCCAGTTGATGCCTCCACACCCAGTTGATGCCTCCACACCCAGTTGATGCCTCCACACGCAATTGATGCCTCCACACCCAGTTGATGCCTCTACACCAAGTTGCTGTCTCTACACCCAGTTGATGCCTCCACACCCAGTTGATGCCTCTGCACCCAGTTGCTGGCTACACCCCCAGTTGATGCCTCTACACCCAGTTGATGCCTCCACACCCAGTTGATGCCTCCACACCCAATTGATGCCTCCACACCCAGTTGATGCCTCCACACCCAATTGATGCCTCCACACCCAGTTGATGCCTCTACAGCAAGTTGCTGTCTCTACACCCAGTTGATGCCTCCACACCCAGTTGATGCCTCTGCACCCAGTTGCTGGCTACACACCCAGTTGATGCCTCCATACCCAGTTGCTGGCTACACACCCAGTTGATGCCTCCACACCCAGTTGCTGGCTACACACCCAGTTGATGCCTCTGCACCCAGTTGCTGGCTACACCCCCAGTTGATGCCTCCACACCCAGTTGCTGGCTACACACCCAGTTGATGCCTCTGCGCCCAGTTGCTGGCTACACCCCCAGTTGATGCCTCCACACCCAGTTGCTGGCTACACACCCAGTTGATGCCTCCACACCCAGTTGCTGGCTACACACCCAGTTGATGCCTCCACACCCAGTTGCTGGCTACACACCCAGTTGATGCCTCTGCACCCAGTTGCTGGCTACACACCCAGTTGATGCCTCCACACCCAGTTGCTGGCTACACCCCCAGTTGATGCCTCCACACCCAGTTGCTGGCTACACCCCCAGTTGATGCCTCTGCGCCCAGTTGCTGGCTACACCCCCAGTTGATGCCTCCACACCCAGTTGCTGGCTACACACCCAGTTGATGCCTCTGCACCCAGTTGCTGGCTACACCCCCAGTTGATGCCTCCACACCCAGTTGCTGGCTACACACCCAGTTGATGCCTCTGCACCCAGTTGCTGGCTACACCCCCAGTTTATGCCTCCACACCCAGTTGCTGGCTACACCCCCAGTTGATGCCTCTGCGCCCAGTTGCTGGCTACACCCCCAGTTGATGCCTCTGCACCCAGTTGCTGGCTACACCCCCAGTTGATGCCTCCACACCCAGTTGCTGGCTACACCCCCAGTTGATGCCTCTCCACCCAGTTGCTGGCTACACACCCAGTTGATGCCTCCACACCCAGTTGCTGGCTACACACCCAGTTGATGCCTCCACACCCAGTTGCTGGCTACACACCCAGTTGATGCCTCCACACCCAGTTGCTGGCTACACACCCAGTTGATGCCTCCACACCCAGTTGCTGGCTACACCCCCAGTTGATGCCTCTCCACCCTGTTGCTGGCTACACCCCCAGTTGATGCCTCCACACCCAGTTGCTGGCTACACACCCAGTTGATGCCTCCACACCCAGTTGCTGGCTACACACCCAGTTGATGCCTCTACACCCAGTTGATGCCTCCACACCCAGTTGAGGCCTCCACACCCAGTTGATGCCTCCACACCCAGTTTATGCCTCCACACCCAATTGATGCCTCCACACCCAGTTGATGCCTCTACACCCAGTTGATGCCTCCATACCCAGTTGATGCCTCCACACCCAGTTGGTGCCTCCACACCCAATTGATGCCTCCACACCCAGTTGATGCCTCTACACCAAGTTGCTGTCTCTACACCCAGTTGATGCCTCCACACCCAGTTGATGCCTCTGCAGCCAGTTGCTGGCTACACCCCCAGTTGATGCCTCCACACCCAGTTGCTGGCTACACACCCAGTTGATGCCTCCACACCCAGTTGTTGGCTACACACCCAGTTGATGCCTCTGCACCCAGTTGCTGGCTACACCCCCAGTTGATGCCTCCACACCCAGTTTCTGGCTACACACCCAGTTGATGCCTCTGTGCCCAGTTGCTGGCTACACCCCCAGTTGATGCCTCCACACCCAGTTGCTGGCTACACACCCAGTTGGTGCCTCCACACCCAGTTGCTGGCTACACACCCAGTTGATGCCTCCACACCCAGTTGCTGGCTACACACCCAGTTGATGCCTCTGCACCCAGTTGCTGGCTACACACCCAGTTGATGCCTCCACACCCAGTTGCTGGCTACACACCCAGTTGATGCCTCTGCACCCAGTTGCTGGCTACACCCCCAGTTTATGCCTCCACACCCAGTTGCTGGCTACACCCCCAGTTGATGCCTCTGCGCCCAGTTGCTGGCTACACCCCCAGTTGATGCCTCTGCACCCAGTTGCTGGCTACACCCCCAGTTGATGCCTCCACACCCAGTTGCTGGCTTCACCCCCAGTTGATACCTCTCCACCCAGTTGCTGGCTACACACCCAGTTGATGCCTCCACACCCAGTTGCTGGCTACACACCCAGTTGATGCCTCCACACCCAGTTGCTGGCTACACACCCAGTTGATGCCTCCACACCCAGTTGCTGGCTACACACCCAGTTGATGCCTCCACACCCAGTTGCTGGCTACACCCCCAGTTGATGCCTCTCCACCCTGTTGCTGGCTACACCCCCTGTTGATGCCTCCACACCCAGTTGCTGGCTACACACCCAGTTGATGCCTCTGCACCCAGTTGCTCGCTACACCCCCAGTTGATGCCTCCACACCCAGTTGCTGGCTACACCCCCAGTTGATGCCTCTCCACCCTGTTGCTGGCTACACCCCCAGTTGATGCCTCCACACCCAGTTGCTGGCTACACACCCAGTTGATGCCTCCACACCCAGTTGCTGGCTACACACCCAGTTGATGCCTCTACACCCAGTTGATGCCTCCACACCCAGTTGATGCCTCCACACCCAGTTGATGCCTACACACCCAGTTGATGCCTCCACACCCAATTGATGCCTCCACACCCAGTTGATGCCTCTCCACCCAGTTGATGCCTCCACACCCAGTTGATGCCTCTACACCCAGTTGATGCCTCCACACCCAGTTGATGCCTCCACACCCAGTTGATGCCTCCACACCCAGTTGATGCCTCCACACCCAATTGATGCCTCTACACAAAGTTGCTGTCTCTACACCCAGTTGATGCCTCCACACCCAGTTGATGCCTCTGCACCCATTTGCTGGCTACACCCCCAGTTGATGCCTCCACACCCAGTTGCTGGCTACACACCCAGTTGATGCCTCCACACCCAGTTGCTGGCTACACACCCAGTTGATGCCTCTACACCCAGTTGATGCCTCCACACCCAGTTGATGCCTCCACACCCAGTTGATGCCTACACACCCAGTTGATGCCTCCACACCCAATTGATGCCTCCACACCCAGTTGATGCCTCTCCACCCAGTTGATGCCTCCACACCCAGTTGATGCCTCTACACCCAGTTGATGCCTCCACACCCAGTTGATGCCTCCACACCCAGTTGATGCCTCCACACCCAGTTGATGCCTCCACACCCAATTGATGCCTCTACACAAAGTTGCTGTCTCTACACCCAGTTGATGCCTCCACACCCAGTTGATGCCTCTGCACCCATTTGCTGGCTACACTCCCAGTTGATGCCTCCACACCCAGTTGCTGGCTACACCCCCAGTTGATGCCTCTACACCCAGTTGATGCCTGCACACCCAGTTGATGCCTCTACATCCAATTGATGCCTCCACACCCAGTTGATGCCTCAACACCCAATTGATGCCTCCACACCCAGTTGATGCCTCCACACCCAGTTGATGCCTCCACACCCAGTTGCTGGCTCTACACCCAGTTCCTGGCTCTATACCCAGTTGCTGGCTCTACACCCAGCTGATGCCTCTACACCCAGTTGGTGGCTACACACCCAGTTGATGCCTCTACACCCAATTGATGCCTCCACACCCAGTTGATGCCTCCACACCCAGTTGATGCCTCCACACCCAGTTGCTGGCTCTACACCCAGTTCCTGGCTCTACACCCAGTTGCTGGCTCTACACCCAGCTGATGCCTCTACACCCAGTTGCTGGCTACACACCCAGTTGATGCCTCTACACCAAGTTGCTGGCTCTACACCCATTTGCTGGCTCTACACCCAGTTTCTGGCTCTACACCCAGTTGCTGGCTCTACACCCAGCTGATGCCTCTACACCCAGTTGATGCCTCTACACCCAGTTGCTGACTCTACACCCAGTCGATGCCTCTACACCAAGTTGCTGGCTCTACACCCAGTTGCTGGCTCTACACCCAGTTGATGCCTCTACATTCAGTTGCTGACTCTACACCCAGTTGATGCCTCTACACCCAGTTGATGCCTCTACACCCAGTTTTTGCCTCCACACCCAGCTGATGCCTCCACACCCAGTTGATGCCTCTGCACCCAATTACTGGCTCCATACCCAGTTGCTGGCTCCACACCCAGTTGCTGGCTCCACACCCAGTTGCTGGCTCCATACCCAGTTGCTGGCTCCACGCCCAGTTGATGCCTCCACACCCAGTTGCTGGCTACACACCCAGTTGATGCCTCTGCGCCCAGTTGCTGGCTACACCCCCAGTTGATGCCTCCACACCCAGTTGCTGGCTACACACCCAGTTGATGCCTCTGCGCCCAGTTGCTGGCTACACCCCCAGTTGATGCCTCTGCGCCCAGTTGCTGGCTACACCCCCAGTTGATGCCTCCACACCCAGTTGCTGGCTACACACCCAGTTTATGCCTCTGCACCCAGTTGCTGGCTACACCCCCAGTTGATGCCTCCACACCCAGTTGCTGGCTACACACCCAGTTGATGCCTCCACACCCAGTTGCTGGCTACACACCCAGTTGATGCCTCTGCACCCAGTTGCTGGCTACACCCCCAGTTGATGCCTCCACACCCAGTTGCTGTCTACACACCCAGTTGATGCCTCCACACCCAGTTGTTGGCTACACACCCAGTTGATACCTCCACACCTAGTTGCTGGCTACACACCCAGTTGATGCCTCCACACCCAGTTGCTGGCTACACACCCAGTTGATGCCTCTGCACCCAGTTGCTGGCTACACCCCCATTTCATGCCTCCACACCCAGTTGCTGGCTACACACCCAGTTGATGCCTCCACACCCAGTTGCTGGCTACACACCCAGTTGATGCCTCTGAGCCCAGTTGCTGGCTACACCCCCAGTTGATGCCTCCACACCCAGTTGCTGGCTACACACCCAGTTGATGCCTCTGCACCCAGTTGCTGGCTACACCCCCAGTTGATGCCTCCACACCCAGTTGCTGGCTACACACCCAGTTTATGCCTCTGAGCCCAGTTGCTGGCAACACCCCCAGTTGATGCCTCCACACCCAGTTGCTGGCTACACACCCAGTTGATGCCTCTGCACCCAGTTGCTGGCTACACCCCCAGTTTATGCCTCCACACCCAGTTCCTGGCTACACACCCAGTTGATGCCTCCACACCCAGTTGCTGCCTACACACCCAGTTGATGCCTCTGCACCCAGTTGCTTACTACACCCCCAGGTGATGCCTCCACACCCAGTTGCTGGCTACACACCCAGTTGATGCCTCTGCGCCTAGTTGCTGGCTAGACCCCCAGTTGATGCCTCCACACCCAGTTGCTGGCTACACACCCAGTTGATGCCTCCACACCCAGTTGCTGGCTACACACCCAGTTGATGCCTCCACACCCTGTTGCTGGCTACACACCCAGTTGATGCATCTGCACCCAGTTGCTGGCTACACACCCAGTTGATGCCTCCACACCCAGTTGCTGGCTACACCCCCAGTTGACGCCTCCACACCCAGTTGCTCGCTACACCCCCAGTTGATGCCTCTGCGCCCAGTTGCTGGCTACACCCCCAGTTGATGCCTCCACACCCAGTTGCTGGCTACACACCCAGTTGATGCCTCTGCACCCAGTTGCTGGCTACATCCCCAGTTGATGCCTCCACACCCAGTTGCTGGCTACACCCCCAGTTGATGCCTCGGCGCCCAGTTGCTGGCTACACCCCCAGTTGATGCCTCTGCACCCAGTTGCTTGCTACACCCCCAGTTGATGCCTCAACACCCAGTTGCTGGCTACACCCCCAGTTGATGCCTCTCCACCCAGTTGCTGGCTACACCCCGAGTTGATGCCTCTGCACCCAGTTGCTGGCTACACACCCAGTTGATGCCTCCACACCCAGTTGCTGGCTACACCCCCAGTTGATGCCTCTGCACCCAGTTGCTGGCTACACCCCCAGTTGATACCTCTGCACCCAGTTGCTGGCTACACACCCAGTTGATGCCTCTGCACCCAGTTGCTGGCTACACACCCAGTTGATGCCTCCACACCCAGTTGCTGGCTACACACCCAGTTGATGCCTCCACACCCAGTTGCTGGCTACACACCCAGTTGATGCCTCCACACCCAGTTGCTGGCTACACACCCAGTTGATGCCTCCACACCCAGTTGCTGGCTAAACCCCCAGTTGATGCCTCTCCACCTTGTTGCTGGCTACACCCCCAGTTGATGCCTCCACACCCAGTTGCTGGCTACACACCCAGTTGATGCCTCTGCACCCAGTTGCTGGCTACACCCCCAGTTGATGCCTCCACACCCAGTTGCTGGCTACACCCCCAGTTGATGCCTCTCCACCCTGTTGCAGGCTACACCCCCAGTTGATGCCTCCACACCCAGTTGCTGGCTACACACCCAGTTGATGCCTCCACACACAGTTGCTGGCTACACACCCAGTTGATGCCTCTACACCCAGTTGATGCCTCCACACCCAATTGATGCCTCCACACCCAGTTGATGCCTCTACACCCCGTTGATGCCTCCACACCCAGCTGATGCCTCTACACCCAGTTGATGCCTTAACACCCAGTTGATGCCTCCACACCCAGTTGATGCCTCCACACCCAATTGATGCCTCCACACCCAGTTGATGCCTCTGCACCAAGTTGCTGTCTCTACACCCAGTTGATGCCTCCACACCCAGTTGATGCCTCTGCAGCCAGTTCCTGGCTACACCCCCAGTTGATGCCTCCACACCCAGTTGCTGGCTACACACCCAGTTGATGCCTCCACACCCAGTTGCTGGCTACACACCCAGTTGATGCCTCTGCACCCAGTTGCTGGCTACACCCCCAGTTGATGCCTCCACACCCAGTGGCTGGCTACACACCCAGTTGATGCCTCTGCGCCCAGTTGCTGGCTACACCCCCAGTTGATGCCTCCACACCCAGTTGCTGGCTACACACCCAGTTGATGCCTCCACACCCAGTTGATGCCTCTACACCCAGTTGATGCCTCCACACCCAGTTGATGCCTCTACACCCAGTTGATGCCTTAACACCCAGTTGATGCCTCCACACCCAGTTGATGCCTCCACACCCAATTGATGCCTCCACACCCAGTTGATGCCTCCACACCCAGTTGATGCCTCCACACCCAGTTGCTGGCTCTACACCCAGTTCCTGGCTCTACACCCAGTTGCTGGCTCTACACCCAGCTGATGCCTCTACACCCAGTTGGTGGCTACACACCCAGTTGATGCCTCTACACCCAATTGATGCCTCCACACCCAGTTGATGCCTCCACACCCAGTTGATGCCTCCACACCCAGTTGCTGGCTCTACACCCAGTTCCTGGCTCTACACCCAGTTGCTGGCTCTACACCCAGCTGATGCCTCTACACCCAGTTGCTGGCTACACACCCAGTTGATGCCTCTACACCAAGTTGCTGGCTCTACACCCATTTGCTGGCTCTACACCCAGTTTCTGGCTCTACACCCAGTTGCTGGCTCTACACCCAGCTGATGCCTCTACACCCAGTTGATGCCTCTACACCCAGTTGCTGACTCTACACCCAGTCGATGCCTCTACACCAAGTTGCTGGCTCTACACCCAGTTGCTGGCTCTACACCCAGTTGATGCCTCTACATTCAGTTGCTGACTCTACACCCAGTTGATGCCTCTACACCCAGTTGATGCCTCTACACCCAGTTTTTGCCTCCACACCCAGCTGATGCCTCCACACCCAGTTGATGCCTCTGCACCCAGTTACTGGCTCCATACCCAGTTGCTGGCTCCACACCCAGTTGCTGGCTCCACACCCAGTTGCTGGCTCCATACCCAGTTGCTGGCTCCACGCCCAGTTGATGCCTCCACACCCAGTTGCTGGCTACACACCCAGTTGATGCCTCTGCGCCCAGTTGCTGGCTACACCCCCAGTTGATGCCTCCACACCCAGTTGCTGGCTACACACCCAGTTGATGCCTCTGCGCCCAGTTGCTGGCTACACCCCCAGTTGATGCCTCCACACCCAGTTGCTGGCTACACACCCAGTTTATGCCTCTGCACCCAGTTGCTGGCTACACCCCCAGTTGATGCCTCCACACCCAGTTGCTGGCTACACACCCAGTTGATGCCTCCACACCCAGTTGCTGGCTACACACCCAGTTGATGCCTCTGCACCCAGTTGCTGGCTACACCCCCAGTTGATGCCTCCACACCCAGTTGCTGTCTACACACCCAGTTGATGCCTCCACACCCAGTTGTTGGCTACACACCCAGTTGATACCTCCACACCCAGTTGCTGGCTACACACCCAGTTGATGCCTCCACACCCAGTTGCTGGCTACACACCCAGTTGATGCCTCTGCACCCAGTTGCTGGCTACACCCCCATTTCATGCCTCCACACCCAGTTGCTGGCTACACACCCAGTTGATGCCTCCACACCCAGTTGCTGGCTACACACCCAGTTGATGCCTCTGAGCCCAGTTGCTGGCTACACCCCCAGTTGATGCCTCCACACCCAGTTGCTGGCTACAGACCCAGTTGATGCCTCTGCACCCAGTTGCTGGCTACACCCCCAGTTGATGCCTCTGCGCCCAGTTGCTGGCTACACCCCCAGTTGATGCCTCCACACCCAGTTGCTGGCTACACACCCAGTTTATGCCTCTGCACCCAGTTGCTGGCTACACCCCCAGTTGATGCCTCCACACCCAGTTGCTGGCTACACACCCAGTTGATGCCTCCACACCCAGTTGCTGGCTACACACCCAGTTGATGCCTCTGCACCCAGTTGCTGGCTACACCCCCAGTTGATGCCTCCACACCCAGTTGCTGTCTACACACCCAGTTGATGCCTCTGCACCCAGTTGCTTACTACACCCCCAGTTGATGCCTCCACACCCAGTTGCTGGCTACACACCCAGTTGATGCCTCTGCGCCTAGTTGCTGGCTAGACCCCCAGTTGATGCCTCCACACCCAGTTGCTGGCTACACACCCAGTTGATGCCTCCACACCCAGTTGCTGGCTACACACCCAGTTGATGCCTCCACACCCTGTTGCTGGCTACACACCCAGTTGATGCATCTGCACCCAGTTGCTGGCTACACACCCAGTTGATGCCTCCACACCCAGTTGCTGGCTACACCCCCAGTTGATGCCTCCACACCCAGTTGCTGGCTACACCCCCAGTTGATGCCTCTGCGCCCAGTTGCTGGCTACACCCCCAGTTGATGCCTCCACACCCAGTTGCTGGCTACACACCCAGTTGATGCCTCTGCACCCAGTTGCTGGCTACACCCCCAGTTGATGCCTCCACACCCAGTTGCTGGCTACACCCCCAGTTGATGCCTCGGCGCCCAGTTGCTGGCTACACCCCCAGTTGATGCCTCTGCACCCAGTTGCTTGCTACACCCCCAGTTGATGCCTCAACACCCAGTTGCTGGCTACACCCCCAGTTGATGCCTCTCCACCCAGTTGCTGGCTACACCCCGAGTTGATGCCTCTGCACCCAGTTGCTGGCTACACACCCAGTTGATGCCTCCACACCCAGTTGCTGGCTACACCCCCAGTTGATGCCTCTGCACCCAGTTGCTGGCTACACCCCCAGTTGATACCTCTGCACCCAGTTGCTGGCTACACACCCAGTTGATGCCTCTGCACCCAGTTGCTGGCTACACACCCAGTTGATGCCTCCACACCCAGTTGCTGGCTACACACCCAGTTGATGCCTCCACACCCAGTTGCTGGCTACACACCCAGTTGATGCCTCCACACCCAGTTGCTGGCTACACACCCAGTTGATGCCTCCACACCCAGTTGCTGGCTAAACCCCCAGTTGATGCCTCTCCACCTTGTTGCTGGCTACACCCCCAGTTGATGCCTCCACACCCAGTTGCTGGCTACACACCCAGTTGATGCCTCTGCACCCAGTTGCTGGCTACACCCCCAGTTGATGCCTCCACACCCAGTTGCTGGCTACACACCCAGTTGATGCCTCCACACCCAGTTGCTGGCTAAACCCCCAGTTGATGCCTCTCCACCTTGTTGCTGGCTACACCCCCAGTTGATGCCTCCACACCCAGTTGCTGGCTACACACCCAGTTGATGCCTCTGCACCCAGTTGCTGGCTACACCCCCAGTTGATGCCTCCACACCCAGTTGCTGGCTACACCCCCAGTTGATGCCTCTCCACCCTGTTGCTGGCTACACCCCCAGTTGATGCCTCCACACCCAGTTGCTGGCTACACACCCAGTTGATGCCTCCACACCCAGTTGCTGGCTACACACCCAGTTGATGCCTCTACACCCAGTTGATGCCTCCACACCCAATTGATGCCTCCACACCCAGTTGATGCCTCTACACCCAGTTGATGCCTCCACACCCAGCTGATGCCTCTACACCCAGTTGATGCCTTAACACCCAGTTGATGCCTCCACACCCAGTTGATGCCTCCACACCGAATTGATGCCTCCACACCCAGTTGATGCCTCTGCACCAAGTTGCTGTCTCTACACCCAGTTGATGCCTCCACACCCAGTTGATGCCTCTGCAGCCAGTTCCTGGCTACACCCCCAGTTGATGCCTCCACACCCAGTTGCTGGCTACACACCCAGTTGATGCCTCCACACCCAGTTGCTGGCTACACACCCAGTTGATGCCTCTGCACCCAGTTGCTGGCTACACCCCCAGTTGATGCCTCCACACCCAGTTGCTGGCTACACACCCAGTTGATGCCTCTGCGCCCAGTTGCTGGCTACACCCCCAGTTGATGCCTCCACACCCAGTTGCTGGCTACACACCCAGTTGATGCCTCCACACCCAGTTGATGCCTCTACACCCAGTTGATGCCTCCACACCCAGTTGATGCCTCTACACCCAGTTGATGCCTTAACACCCAGTTGATGCCTCCACACCCAGTTGATGCCTCCACACCCAGTTGATGCCTCCACACCCAATTGATGCCTCCACACCCAGTTGATGCCTCTGCACCAAGTTGCTGTCTCTACACCCAGTTGATGCCTCCACACCCAGTTGATGCCTCTGCAGCCAGTTCCTGGCTACACCCCCAGTTGATGCCTCCACACCCAGTTGCTGGCTACACACCCAGTTGATGCCTCCACACCCAGTTGCTGGCTACACACCCAGTTGATGCCTCTGCACCCAGTTGCTGGCTACACCCCCAGTTGATGCCTCCACACCCAGTTGCTGGCTACACACCCAGTTGATGCCTCTGCGCCCAGTTGCTGGCTACACCCCCAGTTGATGCCTCCACACCCAGTTGCTGGCTACACACCCAGTTGATGCCTCCACACCCAGTTGCTGGCTACACACCCAGTTGATGCCTCCACACCCAGTTGCTGGCTACACACCCAGTTGATGCCTCTGCACCCAGTTGCTGGCTACACACCCAGTTGATGCCTCCACACCCAGTTGCTGGCTACACCCCCAGTTGATGCCTCCACACCCAGTTGCTGGCTACACCCCCAGTTGATGCCTCCACACCCAGTTGCTGGCTACACACCAGTAGTAGGGTGTAAGACTCACAGAACATTTTTTTTTTCAGGCCAGAGGACCCCTGTGAGTTGTACAACTCACAGAACATTTTTTTTTTTCAGGCCAGAGAACCCCTGTGAGTTGTACAACTCACAGAACATTTTTTTTTTTCAGGTCAAATATCGTGTGTAGCATGTCGGGGTTTTCAGGTGAATTTGGGGAGTCACAGATTTGGAATTAAGGATTTCTTAAGAGTGAGTAATTTCCGAGATTTTAAAAGTATGGAATTCTTATGAGAAAAATAATTTCCGAGACTTAGAAGTTTGTTAAGGGCTTATGGGAGAAATTCAAGTAACGTATGTAGCGCTTTAGGGTTTCCAAGATAACTCTACGGACATATTTTACATGTTTTCAACTTACAAATATCGTCTATGTAAACCATAGTTTTCATATAAATTTAGAAAATCACCTGTGTAAGTCAGGGTTTTCAGGTATCATACCTCACACCCCCTCCCTCCCCCCCTTACCTCGCAATCTCTCGTGTCACCTTTATTTACCTTACGCCTGGCCAGCCAGACGCTTCGTGTAGGTTTCCTCTTATCATATCTTATCTTTTCTTCTCCATAATATCTGGACCGTCCCTCCTCTCTCTCTCCTTTCATTCAGTTCAGCTATTTTCCAACATCGTATGTTTGCTCCTTTTCAATAAGCAAGTCAGTTTTACACAAATAAATCGTGTTAGTAAGCATGTTCTAGCTCACGTTCCCCCGCCTTAGTCCTCTGTCGTATAATGAATACTATCATTCCAATCCCTCTAAAATTTAAAAATAATCATATTTCAAACGTAGTTCAATACAGTAATTTAGTTACCAAGCTCCAGCGCTTGTCCTCCGAGTTAGCTCTCTCTCGTATCTTCGTTAGTAACAGTCCAATTTACCTGAAATTTTTACCCTCTGTAATTCAGGCACCGTAAATAAGATCAAAACAGTTATCGAGCTCCAGCTCTCGTCCCCCACCTTAGTTCGTTTATACAAGATCGTTAGTAACAGTCCAATTTCCCTGAAATTTTTACCCTCTGTATTTCAGGCACCGTAAATAAGATCAAAACAGTTATCGAGCTCCAGCTCTCGTCCCCCACCTTAGTTCATTTATACAAGATCGTTAGTAACAGATCAATTCCCCTGAAATTTTTTACCCTCTGTATTTCAGACACCGTAAATAAAATCAAGTCAGTTATCGAGCTCCAGCTCTCGTCCTCCACCTTAGTTCATTGTACTAAGATCGTTAGTAACAGACCAATTTTCCCGAAATTTAAAGCAGACATACTTCAAAGTTAGTAAATAAAATCAAATCAGTTATCGAGCTCCAGCTCTCATCCCCCGCCTTAGTTCTCTCTCGCATATTTGTAAATAACCCATCAATTTCCCGAAATTTAAAAGCAGACATACTTCAAAGTTAGTAAATAAGATCAAGTCAGTTACTGAGCTCCAGCTCTCGTCCCCACCTTAGTTCTCTTTCGTATCTTTGTAAAATAACCCATCAATTTCCCTGAAATTTTTACCCTCTGTATTTCAGACATAGTAAATATGAAGTAAACAATTATAAAACTCTAGCTCTTGTCCTCTGTCCAAGCTCACTTTTGTAAATTCATTATTCTCAGTCCAAATCACCCAACTACATTTTCAGACATAGTAAATAAAACCCAGTTCAGTTATCAAGTTTCAACTCTTGTGCCCCAGCTTAGTTCATTTGTGCAAGTTCTTTATTTTCCAACTAAATCACCTGAGATTTAAGATCACCTTATTTCTAACGTAGTAAAATTAATCTGGACATTAGCCTTAGATCATCAGACATAAATATATTCGATCAAGTCCGTCTCCAGCCTAACTCTTATCCGAGTACACACATAACCCCAACCTGTATAATTATCTTTCACCCCCTCCCACCTTCCTCCATCTCATCCAAGTCTCATAAATTTAAATGTAGCTGTTAATTTGCCTTCTTTCCCCGTTCATAGCATATTCTCTGTAAGTTCAGATCTGTACTTAGTCTTACATATTCTCTAGTTCTTTCCCATTTTATACAAGACTTAAACAACTATTACCGTCTCCTCTATCTTATTTAAACATGAGTCATATGTAAATATACCCGACTCTTTCCATCCATTACAAGTCCTAGCTTGTTCACCGCCCAACTCACTACGCTATTTCTACTTTACATGTTGTAGCATGTTTTCCGCTCATCTTGGTACCAACCCTTACAATCTCTCTCTCATTCCTTTACATGTCTCAGCATGTTCGCCTCGCATCTTACTACGCTGTCTACTTTACATGTTGTAGCATGTATTACTGTGTCCCATATCTTATTTAAACATGAGTCATATGTAAATATACCCGACTCCTTCCATCCATTACAAGTCCTAGCTTGTTCACCGCCCAACTCACTACACTGTCTACTTTACATGTTGTAGCATGTTTTCCGCACATCTTGATACCATCCCTTACAATCTCTCAATCCTTTACACATCCCAACTTTCAACCCTTTCTTACAATTTTCCCCCATCCCTCCGCTACATGTTCTTACCCGTTCATTACAGTCCACTACATATTCTCTAATCATCTCTGTACTAATTCTCAAAACTAGTTGTTTCTGTCATTTTAGTAAGTAAGTAGATCATCGTTATTAACAACAACAACAACAGTAACATTACTAATTCACAGTAAGTTACTACTGAGCATTTAGCAGTTATCCATTTTCAAAATAAGGTCAATATAAATCATTCTAAGACATCTTCGTACAATTAAAGATACTTGCCTGTGCACTAAGTCATTACTTACAGTAGCATCTTAAGGCATTGTTTTCGTAACTCAGTTTTATTAAACATACACCTTCATTAGTCAAAGGAAAACTTTTCAAGTCATTGTATTCAATATTTCCGTTAAACTTA
The DNA here is from genome assembly GCF_040958095.1 of Procambarus clarkii. Taxonomy (NCBI): domain Eukaryota; kingdom Metazoa; phylum Arthropoda; class Malacostraca; order Decapoda; family Cambaridae; genus Procambarus; species Procambarus clarkii. The sequence continues at coordinate 74,154 of NW_027189626.1, forward strand.
CTACATCATGTCATTATTCGGTTTCATAATTAAGTACTTGTTTCAGTCCTCCAATGTAATAAGCAAATTATTCTATTTAGGATAAAGAAATCTTATTTAGAAGAGACATTAAGTTTATTACAACATTTAACGCATACAGTTATTCTTAGTAGTTATACAGGTATTCAAGAAATCATAAGTGTTCAAGAAGCAATCATATACAAGTATTCTTAGTAGTTATACAAGTGTTCAAGAAAATCATATACAAGTGTTCTTAGTAGTTATACAAGTGTTCAAGAAAATCATATACAAGTGTTCTTAGTAGTTATACAAGTGTTCAAGAAAATCATATACAAGTGTTCTTAGTAGTTATACAAGTGTTCAAGAAAATCATATACAAGTGTTCTTAGTAGTTATACAAGTGTTCAAGAAGCAATCATATACAAGTGTTCTTAGTAGTTATACAAGTGTTCAAGAAAATCATATACAAGTGTTCTTAGTAGTTATACAAGTGTTCAAGAAAATCATATGCAAGTGTTCTTAGTAGTTATACAGGTATTCGTAGTAGTTATGCAATTATTCAAGAAATCATAAGTGTTCAAGAAGCAATTGGATTTATTATATATAAAATATTTCCTCTACAAATTGGACAGCATTTCAGAGCTAAAAGACAACCACTGCACGTCACCATATGTTTACATGGTAGTATTACAATATTTATATTTTTATCCATACAAACTCTGCATAAAATATCTTCTTCCCAAGATTGTTCTGTACAGTCCTTGTTTTCAACAGTGCTGTTACAAGTCTCCGGTAAAGTTTTCAATCCCAGATCTTCAGGCGTAACTTCTTGTTCCTCTTTATCATCGACTGCTTCATAAATTAAGTCCCGTACCCGTAAATAAATATCTGTTCCCTCTTGCATATACCTCAACACGATTTCTAGACATCTACTTTGTATAATAAAAGGTAATAAATCTCTGGATTCCTTAAGGTACTCACTTAAAGCATATCTTATACTCTCCACAGGTATTAATTTTTGATGAATCAGATGTTTGAACTTATCCATACCCTCCATTAAGATATTAATTAAATCATTGTCTATAGGTTTTATAGGTAATGGTATTGTCAATCTAGCATTCTTAACAAATTCCTTGCCCCTTGCAAGAATAATGTAAGCACATTCTGGACTACATCTCGCATGTAACGTCCAAGGATCATCTTCTGGTCTCCAATTTCGTATTCCACAGGCGCAGTGATAGCAGCAGACGTGGTCACTTATACCTGAAAACCATAAAACAATCCAGCATCATCTCGTTACTATCTTTTAACTAATATTCATTATTTCTTTACTTATAACTCTATTAAGTTTAAAATAGTTAAAACACTTCATACCACAGTAAAAAAAAACAGCTTCTGCCAGCTCATGAGAAGTTTGCTTGACGCTTCCAGGCCATGTCATATCAAATGTCTCTAGGCGACATTTATAAGTTACCAATCCTGGATTCAGCGATTTCCTAAATTTTATCAATCCCAGATCTTCCTTAGGAGGAGCACCACCTAAAAAATATAACGTAGTTACGTAAATTATTCTTTAGAAGAATAAGAAGTATCTATTTAAGCAATCAAGTTTTGTACAGAGTATATAAGACTGGTATAAGAATACATCATAAGAATATATACTTACTACTATCACTTATTTTCTTATTTCCCAGTTCTATTTTATGGGAAACAAATTCCAGTCCATATTTGAAAGCTATCTCAGACACCTCTAAAGAAACATTGTCACTCCTCTTGCCTCTAATAAAGGCACAGTCTTGATTAATGATCTTATGACGTCTTCTGGGGCTATCACCAACAATCCATGCACCTACTATACAATAACAAAATGCACACAAACAGTAATCACTATTGCGAAGGTAATAGAACCCATCTTCAACTAAGTCAATAGGGTTTAACCACTTAACGGGCCAATCCACAAATGTTTGTAGTCTAACTCCTGCACATTTAAGGCTTTCTATACTGTAAAACTTCCTGGCACACAAAGGATCCATCGTGTGAGGGCAGCACTAACTATTAGAGTAGGATAAGCAATTATATATATCCCTAAAATAAGTATCGTACATCGCTACATATTTAACAGTTTCCCCATTTATAATAGACAGTAATTTCCTCTAAATACTTCTCTATTTAAAAATCCTTAAAGTTTCATAATTAAATAAAGCTCTTATATAAATACTTAGTAAACTACTTTCATTATTTATTAGACTTATTAGAAAAATACATCACTTTGGCAATCTCGCTAAAAGTATACTGTTACGTCATTATTCGTAGCTGCCGTACATAATGATAGATATATATATAATTTAGTAGTAAATTCTTATTTAATCTAATTAAAAATATATGCTTAAAGCATCTATATCCTAAAATGAAATATACTATTAGTTATAATGTCATATATAATATTATTCTAAGGTAACAAAAATCCTTATTAATATATTCAAATAAGTGGTAACTTTTACATTTCCCCCAATATAAGAGCGCGGACCTCACATTAGGGATATTATTACGACTATCTGTATCGTATCTACTACCTTACGAGGAAGAAACACCACACCCTCCACACCCAGTTGCTGGCTACACACCCAGTTGATGCCTCTGCGCCCAGTTGCTGGCTACACCCCCAGTTGATGCCTCCACACCCAGTTGCTGGCTACACACCCAGTTGATGCCTCCACACCCAGTTGCTGGCTACACACCCAGTTGATGCCTCAACACCCAGTTGCTGGCTACACACCCAGTTGATGCCTCTGCACCCAGTTGCTGGCTACACACCCAGTTGATGCCTCCACACCCAGTTGCTGGCTACACCCCCAGTTGATGCCTAAACACCCAGTTGCTGGCTACACCCCCAGTTGATGCCTCCACACCCAGTTGCTGGCTACACACCCAGTTGATGCCTCTGCACCCAGTTGCTGGCTACACCCCCAGTTGATGCCTCCACACCCAGTTGCTGGCTACACACCCAGTTGATGCCTCTGCACCCAGTTGCTGGCTACACCCCCAGTTGATGCCTCCACACCCAGTTGCTGGCTACACCCCCAGTTGATGCCTCTGCACCCAGTTGCTGGCTACACCCCCAGTTGATGCCTCCACACCCAGTTGCTGGCTACACCCCCTATTGATGCCTCTCCACCCAGTTGCTGGCTACACACCCAGTTGATGCCTCCACACCCAGTTGCTGGCTACACACCCAGTTGATGCCTTTGCACCCAGTTGCTGGCTACACCCCCAGTTGATGCCTCCACACCCAGTTGCTGGCTACACACCCAGTTGATGCCTCTGCGCCCAGTTGCTGGCTACACCCCCAGTTGATGCCTCCACACCCAGTTGCTGGCTACACACCCAGTTGATGCCTCCACACCCAGTTGCTGGCTACACACCCAGTTGATGCCTCCACACCCTGTTGCTGGCTACACACCCAGTTGATGCATCTGCACCCAGTTGCTGGCTACACACCCAGTTGATGCCTCCACACCCAGTTGCTGGCTACACCCCCAGTTGATGCCTCCACACCCAGTTGCTGGCTACACCCCCAGTTGATGCCTCCACACCCAGTTGCTGGCTACACACCCAGTTGATGCCTCTGCACCCAGTTGCTGGCTACACCCCCAGTTGATGCCTCCACACCCAGTTGCTGGCTACACCCCCAGTTGATGCCTCGGCGCCCAGTTGCTGGCTACACCCCAGTTGATGCCTCTGCACCCAGTTGCTGGCTACACCCCCAGTTGATGCCTCAACACCCAGTTGCTGGCTACACCCCCCAGTTGATGCCTCTCCACCCAGTTGCTGGCTACACCCCCAGTTGATGCCTCTGCACCCAGTTGCTGGCTACACACCCAGTTGATGCCTCCACACCCAGTTGCTGGCTACACCCCCAGTTGATGCCTCTGCACCCAGTTGCTGGCTACACCCCCAGTTGATACCTCTGCACCCAGTTGCTAGCTACACACCCAGTTGATGCCTCTGCACCCAGTTGCTGGCTACACACCCAGTTGATGCCTCCACACCCAGTTGCTGGCTACACACCCAGTTGATGCCTCCACACCCAGTTGCTGGCTACACACCCAGTTGATGCCTCCACACCCAGTTGCTGGCTACACACCCAGTTGATGCCTCCACACCCAGTTGCTGGCTACACCCCCAGTTGATGCCTCTCCACCCTGTTGCTGGCTACACCCCCAGTTGATGCCTCCACACCCAGTTGCTGGCTACACACCCAGTTAATGCCTCTGCACCCAGTTGCTGGCTACACCCCCAGTTGATGCCTCCACACCCAGTTGCTGGCTACACCCCCTGTTGATGCCTCTCCACCCTGTTGCTGGCTACACCCCCAGTTGATGCCTCCACACCCAGTTGCTGGCTACACACCCAGTTGATGCCTCCACACCCAGTTGCTGGCTACACACCCAGTTGAAGCCTCTACACCCAGTTGATGCCTCCACACCCAGTTGATGCCTCCACACCCAGTTGATGCCTCCTCACCCAGTTGATGCCTCCACACCCAATTGATGCCTCCACACCCAGTTGATGCCTCTACACTAAGTTGATGCCTCCACACCCAGTTGATGCCTCCACACCCAGTTGATGCCTCCACACCCAGTTGATGCCTCCACACCCAGTTGATGCCTCCACACCCAATTGATGCCTCCACACCCAGTTGATGCCTCTGCACCAAGTTGCTGTCTCTACACCCAGTTGATGCCTCCACACCCAGTTGATGCCTCTGCAGCCAGTTGCTGGCTACACCCCCAGTTGATGCCTCCACACCCAGTTGCTGGCTACACACCCAGTTGATGCCTCCACACCCAGTTGCTGGCTACACACCCAGTTGATGCCTCTGCACCCAGTTGCTGGCTACACCCCCAGTTGATGCCTCCACACCCAGTTGCTGGCTACACACCCAGTTGATGCCTCTGCGCCCAGTTGCTGGCTACACCCCCAGTTGATGCCTCCAGACCCAGTTGCTGGCTACACACCCAGTTGATGCCTCCACACCCAGTTGCTGGCTACACACCCAGTTGATGCCTCCACACCCAGTTGCTGGCTACACACCCAGTTGATGCCTCTGCACATAGTTGCTGGCTACACACCCAGTTGATGCCTCCACACCCAGTTGCTGGCTACACCCCCAGTTGATGCCTCCACACCCAGTTGCTGGCTACACCCCCAGTTGATGCCTCCACACCCAGTTGCTGGCTACACACCCAGTTGATGCCTCCACACCCAGTTGCTGGCTACACACCCAGTTGATGCCTCCACACCCAGTTGCTGGCTACACACCCAGTTGATGCCTCTGCACATAGTTGCTGGCTACACACCCAGTTGATGCCTCCACACCCAGTTGCTGGCTACACCCCCAGTTGATGCCTCCACACCCAGTTGCTGGCTACACCCCCAGTTGATGCCTCCACACCCAGTTGCTGGCTACACACCCAGTTGATGCCTCTGCACCCAGTTGCTGGCTACATCCCCAGTTGATGCCTCCACACCCAGTTGCTGGCTACACCCCCAGTTGATGCCTCTGCGCCCAGTTGCTGGCTACACCCCCAGTTGATGCCTCTGCACCCAGTTGCTGGCTACACCCCCAGTTGATGCCTCCACACCCAGTTGCTGGCTACACCCCCAGTTGATGCCTCTCCACCCAGTTGCTGGCTACACACCCAGTTGATGCCTCCACACCCAGTTGCTGGCTACACACCCAGTTGATGCCTCCACACCCAGTTGCTGGCTACACACCCAGTTGATGCCTCCACACTCAGTTGCTGGCTACACACCCAGTTGATGCCTCCACACCCAGTTGCTGGCTACACCCCCAGTTGATGCCTCTCCACCCTGTTGCTGGCTACACCCCCAGTTGATGCCTCCACACCCAGTTGCTGGCTACACACCCAGTTGATGCCTCCACACCCAGTAGCTGGCTACACCCCCAGTTGATGCCTCTCCACCCTGTTGCTGGCTACACCCCCAGTTGATGCCTCCACACCCAGTTGCTGGCTACACACCCAGTTGATGCCTCTGCACCCAGTTGCTGGCTACACCCCCAGTTGATGCCTCCACACCCAGTTGCTGGCTACACCCCCAGTTGATGCCTCTCCACCCTGTTGCTGGCTACACCCCCAGTTGATGCCTCCACACCCAGTTGCTGGCTACACACCCAGTTGATGCCTCCACACCCAGTTGCTGGCTACACACCCAGTTGATGCCTCCACACCCAGTTGATGCCTCCACACCCAGTTGATGCCTCCACACCCAGTTGATGCCTCCACACCCAGTTGATGCCTCCACACCCAATTGATGCCTCTACACCAAGTTGCTATCTCTACACCCAGTTGATGCCTCCACACCCAGTTGATGCCTCTGCACCCAGTTGCTGGCTACACACCCAGTTGATGCCTCCACACCCAGTTGCTGGCTACACACCCAGTTGATGCCTCTACACCCAGTTGATGCCTCCACACCCAGTTGATGCCTCCACACCCAGTTGATGCCTCCACATGCAATTGATGCCTCCACACCCAGTTGATGCCTCTACACCAAGTTGCTGTCTCTACACCCAGTTGATGCCTCCACACCCAGTTGATGCCTCTGCACCCAGTTGCTGGCTACACCCCCAGTTGATGCCTCTACACCCAGTTGATGCCTCCACACCCAGTTGATGCCTCCACACCCAATTGATGCCTCCACACCCAGTTGATGCCTCTACACTAAGTTGATGCCTCCACACCCAGTTGATGCCTCCACACCCAGTTGATGCCTCCACACCCAGTTGATGCCTCCACACCCAGTTGATGCCTCCACACCCAATTGATGCCTCCACACCCAGTTGATGCCTCTGCACCAAGTTGCTGTCTCTACACCCAGTTGATGCCTCCACACCCAGTTGATGCCTCTGCAGCCAGTTGCTGGCTACACCCCCAGTTGATGCCTCCACACCCAGTTGCTGGCTACACACCCAGTTGATGCCTCCACACCCAGTTGCTGGCTACACACCCAGTTGATGCCTCTGCACCCAGTTGCTGGCTACACCCCCAGTTGATGCCTCCACACCCAGTTGCTGGCTACACACCCAGTTGATGCCTCTGCGCCCAGTTGCTGGCTACACCCCCAGTTGATGCCTCCAGACCCAGTTGCTGGCTACACACCCAGTTGATGCCTCCACACCCAGTTGCTGGCTACACACCCAGTTGATGCCTCCACACCCAGTTGCTGGCTACACACCCAGTTGATGCCTCTGCACATAGTTGCTGGCTACACACCCAGTTGATGCCTCCACACCCAGTTGCTGGCTACACCCCCAGTTGATGCCTTCACACCCAGTTGCTGGCTACACCCCCAGTTGATGCCTCCACACCCAGTTGCTGGCTACACACCCAGTTGATGCCTCCACACCCAGTTGCTGGCTACACACCCAGTTGATGCCTCCACACCCAGTTGCTGGCTACACACCCAGTTGATGCCTCTGCACATAGTTGCTGGCTACACACCCAGTTGATGCCTCCACACCCAGTTGCTGGCTACACCCCCAGTTGATGCCTCCACACCCAGTTGCTGGCTACACCCCCAGTTGATGCCTCCACACCCAGTTGCTGGCTACACACCCAGTTGATGCCTCTGCACCCAGTTGCTGGCTACATCCCCAGTTGATGCCTCCACACCCAGTTGCTGGCTACACCCCCAGTTGATGCCTCTGCGCCCAGTTGCTGGCTACACCCCCAGTTGATGCCTCTGCACCCAGTTGCTGGCTACACCCCCAGTTGATGCCTCCACACCCAGTTGCTGGCTACACCCCCAGTTGATGCCTCTCCACCCAGTTGCTGGCTACACACCCAGTTGATGCCTCCACACCCAGTTGCTGGCTACACACCCAGTTGATGCCTCCACACCCAGTTGCTGGCTACACACCCAGTTGATGCCTCCACACTCAGTTGCTGGCTACACACCCAGTTGATGCCTCCACACCCAGTTGCTGGCTACACCCCCAGTTGATGCCTCTCCACCCTGTTGCTGGCTACACCCCCAGTTGATGCCTCCACACCCAGTTGCTGGCTACACACCCAGTTGATGCCTCTGCACCCAGTTGCTGGCTACACCCCCAGTTGATGCCTCCACACCCAGTTGCTGGCTACACCCCCAGTTGATGCCTCTCCACCCTGTTGCGGGCTACACCCCCAGTAGATGCCTCCACACCCAGTTGCTGGCTACACACCCAGTTGATGCCTCCACACCCAGTTGCTGGCTACACACCCAGTTGATGCCTCTACACCCAGTTGATGCCTCCACACCCAGTTGATGCCTCCACACCCAGTTGATGCATCCACACCCAGTTGATGCCTCCTCACCCAATTGATGCCTCCACACCCAGTTGATGCCTCTACACCCAGTTGATGCCTCCACACCCAGTTGATGCCTCCACACCCAGTTGATGCCTCCACACCCAGTTGATGCCTCCACACCCAGTTGATGCCTCCACACCCAGTTGATGCCTCCACACCCAATTGATGCCTCTACACCAAGTTGCTATCTCTACACCCAGTTGATGCCTCCACACCCAGTTGATGCCTCTGCACCCAGTTGCTGGCTACACACCCAGTTGATGCCTCCACACCCAGTTGCTGGCTACACACCCAGTTGATGCCTCTACACCCAGTTGATGCCTCCACACCCAGTTGATGCCTCCACACCCAGTTGATGCCTCCACATGCAATTGATGCCTCCACACCCAGTTGATGCCTCTACACCAAGTTGCTGTCTCTACACCCAGTTGATGCCTCCACACCCAGTTGATGCCTCTGCACCCAGTTGCTGGCTACACCCCCAGTTGATGCCTCTACACCCAGTTGATGCCTCCACACCCAGTTGATGCCTCCACACCCAATTAATGCCTCCACACCCAGTTGATGCCTCCACACCCAGTTGATGCCTCTACACCAAGTTGCTGTCTCTACACCCAGTTGATGCCTCCACACCCAGTTGATGCCTCTGCACCCAGTTGCTGGCTACACCCCCAGTTGATGCCTCCACACCCAGTTGCTGGCTACACACCCAGTTGATGCCTCCACCCCCAGTTGCTGGCTACACACCCAGTTGATGCCTCTGCACCCAGTTGCTGGCTACACCCCCAGTTGATGCCTCCACACCCAGTTGCTGGCTACACACCCAGTTGATGCCTCTGCGCCCAGTTGCTGGCTACACCCCCAGTTGATGCCTCCACACCCAGTTGCTGGCTACACACCCAGTTGATGCCTCCACACCCAGTTACTGGCTACACACCCAGTTGATGCCTCCACACCCAGTTGCTGGCTACACACCCAGTTGATGCCTCTGCACCCAGTTGCTGGCTACACACCCAGTTGATGCCTCCACACCCAGTTGCTGGCTACACCCCCAGTTGATGCCTCGACACCCAGTTGCTGGCTACACCCCCAGTTGATGCCTCTGCGCCCAGTTGCTGGCTACACCCCCAGTTGATGCCTCCACACCACCCAGTTGCTGGCTACACACCCAGTTGATGCCTCTGCACCCAGTTGCTGGCTACACCCCCAGTTGATGCCTCCACACCCAGTTGCTGGCTACACACCCAGTTGATGCCTCTGCACCCAGTTGCTGGCTACACCCCCAGTTGATGCCTCCACACCCCGTTGCTGGCTACACCCCCAGTTGATGCCTCTGCGCCCAGTTGCTGGCTACACCCCCAGTTGATGCCTCTGCACCCAGTTGCTGGCTACACCGCCAGTTGATGCCTCCACACCCAGGTGCTGGCTACACCCCCAGTTGATGCCTCTCCACCCAGTTGCTGGCTACACACCCAGTTGATGCCTCCACACCCAGTTGCTGGCTACACACCCAGTTGATGCCTCCACACCCAGTTGCTGGCTACACACCCAGTTGATGCCTCCACACCCAGTTGCTGGCTACACACCCAGTTGATGCCTCCACACCCAGTTGCTGGCTACACCCCCAGTTGATGCCTCTCCACCCTGTTGCTGGCTACACCGCCAGTTGATGCCTCCACACCCAGTTGCTGGCTACACACCCAGTTGATGCCTCTGCACCCAGTTGCTGGCTACACCCCCAGTTGATGCCTCCACACCCTGTTGCTGGCTACACCCCCAGTTGATGCCTCTCCACCCTGTTGCTGGCTACACCCCCAGTTGATGCCTCCACACCCAGTTGCTGGCTACACACCCAGTTGATGCCTCCACACCCAGTTGCTGGCTACACCCCCAGTTGATGCCTCTCCACCCTGTTGCTGGCTACACCCCCAGTTGATGCCTCCACACCCAGTTGCTGGCTACACACCCAGTTGATGCCTCTGCACCCAGATGCTGGCTACACCCCCAGTTGATGCCTCCACACCCAGTTGCTGGCTACACCCCCAGTTGATGCCTCTCCACCCTGTTGCTGGCTACACCCCCAGTTGATGCCTCCACACCCAGTTGCTGGCTACACACCCAGTTGATGCCTCCACACCCAGTTGCTGGCTACACACCCAGTTGATGCCTCTACACCCAGTTGATGCCTCCACACCCAGTTGATGCCACCACGCCCAGTTGATGCCTCCACACCCAGTTGATGCCTCCACACCCAATTGATGCCTCCACACCCAGTTGATGCCTCTACACCCAGTTGATGCCTCCACACCCAGTTGATGCCTCTACACCCAGTTGATGCCTCCACACCCAGTTGATGCCTCCACACCCAGTTGATGCCTCCACACCCAGTTGATGCCTCCACACCCAATTGATGCCTCTACACCAATTTGCGGTCTCTACACCCAGTTGATGCCTCCATACCCAGTTGATGCCTCTGCACCCAGTTGCTGGCTACACACCCAGTTGATGCCTCCACACCCAGTTGCTGGCTACACACCCAGTTGATGCCTCTACACCCAGTTGATGCCTCCACACCCAGTTGATGCCTCCACACCCAATTGATGCCTCCACACCCAGTTGATGCCTCTACACCACGTTGCTGTCTCTACACCCAGTTGATGCCTCCACACCCAGTTGATGCCTCTGCACCCAGTTGCTGGCTACACCCCCAGTTGATGCCTCTACACCCAGTTGATGCCTCCACACCCAGTTGATGCCTCCACGCCCAATTGATGTCTCCACACCCAGTTGATGCCTCTACACCAAGTTGTTGTCTCTACACCCAGTTGATGCCTCCACACCCAGTTGATGCCTCTGCACCCAGTTGCTGGCTACACCCCCAGTTGATGAATCCACACCCAGTTGATGCCTCCACACCCAGTTGATGCCTCTACACCCAATTGATGCCTCCACACCCAGTTGATGCCTCAACACCCAATTGATGCCTCCACACCCAGTTGATGCCTCCACACCCAGTTGATGCCTCCACACCCAATTGATGCCTCCACACCCAGTTGATGCCTCTACACCCAGTTGATGCCTCCACACCCAGTTGATGCCTCTACACCCAGTTGATGCCTCCACACCCAGTTGATGCCTCTACACCCAGTTGATGCCTCCACACCCAGTTGATGCCTCCACACCCAGTTGATGCCTCCACACCCAATTGATGCCTCCACACCCAGTTGATGCCTCTGCACGAAGTTGCTGTCTCTACACCCAGTTGATGCCTCCACACCCAGTTGATGCCTCTGCAGCCAGTTGCTGGCTACACCCCCAGTTGATGCCTCCACACCCAGTTGCTGGCTACACACCCAGTTGATGCCTCCACACCCAGTTGCTAGCTACACACCCAGTTGATGCCTCTACACCCAGTTGCTGGCTACACCCCCAGTTGATGCCTCCACACCCAGTTGCTGGCTACACACCCAGTTGATGCCTCTGCGCCCAGTTGCTGGCTACACCCAGTTGATGCCTCCACACCCAGTTGCTAGCTACACACCCAGTTGATGCCTCCACACCCAGTTGCTGGCTACACACCCAGTTGATGCCTCTGCACATAGTTGCTGGCTACACACCCAGTTGATGCCTCCACACCCAGTTGCTGGCTACACCCCCAGTTGATGCCTCCACACCCAGTTGCTGGCTACACCCCCAGTAGATGCCTCCACACCCAGTTGCTGGCTACACACCCAGTTGATGCCTCTGCACCCAGTTGCTGGCTACACCCCCAGTTGATGCCTCCACACCCAGTTGCTGGCTACACCCCAAGTTGATGCCTCCACACCCAGTTGCTGGCTACACCCCCAGTTGATGCCTCCACACCCAGTTGCTGGCTACACACCCAGTTGATGCCTCCACACCCAGTTGCTGGCTACACACCCAGTTGATGCCTCTACACCCAGTTGAGGCCTCCACACCCAGTTGATGCCTCCACACTCCGTTGATGCCTCCACACCCAGTTGATGCCTCCACACCCAATTGATGCCTCCACACCCAGTTGATGCCTCCACACCCAGTTGATGCCTCCACACCCAGTTGATGCCTCTACACCCAGTTGATGCCTCCACACCCAGTTGATGCCTCCACACCCAGTTGATGCCTCCACACCCAATTGATGCCTCCACACCCAGTTGATGCCTCTGCACGAAGTTGCTGTCTCTACACCCAGTTGATGCCTCCACACCCAGTTGATGCCTCTGCAGCCAGTTGCTGGCTACACCCCCAGTTGATGCCTCCACACCCAGTTGCTGGCTACACACCCAGTTGATGCCTCCACACCCAGTTGCTAGCTACACACCCAGTTAATGCCTCTACACCCAGTTGCTGGCTACACCCCCAGTTGATGCCTCCACACCCAGTTGCTGGCTACACACCCAGTTGATGTCTCTGCGCCCAGTTGCTGGCTACACACCCAGTTGATGCCTCCACACCCAGTTGCTGGCTACACACCCAGTTGATGCCTCCACACCCAGTTGCTGGCTACACACCCAGTTGATGCCTCTGCACATAGTTGCTGGCTACACACCCAGTTGATGCCTCCACTCCCAGTTGCTGGCTACACCCCCAGTTGATGCCTCCACACCCAGTTGCTGGCTACACCCCCAGTAGATGCCTCCACACCCAGTTGCTGGCTACACACCCAGTTGATGCCTCTGCACCCAGTTGCTGGCTACACCCCCAGTTGATGCCTCCACACCCAGTTGCTGGCTACACCCCAAGTTGATGCCTCCACACCCAGTTGCTGGCTACACCCCCAGTTGATGCCTCCACACCCAGTTGAGGCTACACACCCAGTTGATGCCTCTGCACCCAGTTGCTGGCTACACCCCCAGTTGATGCCTCCACACCCAGTTGCTGGCTACACCCCCAGTTGATGCCTCTGCGCCCAGTTGCTGGCTACACCCCCAGTTGATGCCTCCACACCCAGTTGCTGGCTACACACCCAGTTGATGCCTCTGCACCCAGTTGCTGGCAACACCCCCAGTTGATGCCTCCACACCCAGTTGCTGGCTACACACCCAGTTGATGCCTCTGCACCCAGTTGCTGGCTACACCCCCAGTTGATGCCTCCACACCCAGTTGCTGGCTACACCCCCAGTTGATGCCTCTGCGCCCAGTTGCTGGCTACACCCCCAGTTGATGCCTCTGCACCCAGTTGCTGGCTACACCCCCAGTTGATGCCTCCACACCCAGTTGCAGGCTACACCCCCAGTTGATGCCTCTCCACCCAGTTGCTGGCTACACACCCAGTTGATGCCTCCACACCCAGTTGCTGGCTACACAGCCAGTTGATGCCTCCACACCCAGTTGCTGGCTACACACCCAGTTGATGCCTCCACACCCAGTTGCTGGCTACACACCCAGTTGATGCCTCCACACCCAGTTGCTGGCTACACCCCCAGTTGATGCCTCTCCACCCTGTTGCTGGCTACACCGCCAGTTGATGCCTCCACACCCAGTTGCTGGCTACACACCCAGTTGATGCCTCTGCACCCAGTTGCTGGCTACACCCCCAGTTGATGCCTCCACACCCTGTTGCTGGCTACACCCCCAGTTGATGCCTCTCCACCCTGTTGCTGGCTACACCCCCAGTTGATGCCTCCACACCCAGTTGCTGGCTACACACCCAGTTGATGCCTCCACACCCAGTTGCTGGCTACACCCCCAGTTGATGCCTCTCCACCCTGTTGCTGGCTACACCCCCAGTTGATGCCTCCACACCCAGTTGCTGGCTACACACCCAGTTGATGCCTCTGCACCCAGTTGCTGGCTACACCCCCAGTTGATGCCTCCACACCCAGTTGCTGGCTACACCCCCAGTTGATGCCTCTCCACCCTGTTGCTGGCTACACCCCCAGTTGATGCCTCCACACCCAGTTGCTGGCTACACACCCAGTTGATGCCTCCACACCCAGTTGCTGGCTACACACCCAGTTGATGCCTCTACACCCAGTTGATGCCTCCACACCCAGTTGATGCCTCCACACCCAGTTGATGCCTCCACACCCAGTTGATGCCTCCACACCCAATTGATGCCTCCACACCCAGTTGATGCCTCTACACCCAGTTGATGCCTCCACACCCAGTTGATGCCTCAACACCCAGTTGATGCCTCCACACCCAGTTGATGCCTCTACACCCAGTTGATGCCTCCATACCCATTTGATGCCTCTGCACCCAGTTGCTGGCTACACACCCAGTTGATGCCTCCACACCCAATTGATGCCTCCACACCCAGTTGATGCCTCTGCACGAAGTTGCTGTCTCTACACCCAGTTGATGCCTCCACACCCAGTTGATGCCTCTGCAGCCAGTTGCTGGCTACACCCCCAGTTGATGCCTCCACACCCAGTTGCTGGCTACACACCCAGTTGATGCCTCCACACCCAGTTGCTAGCTACACACCCAGTTGATGCCTCTACACCCAGTTGCTGGCTACACCCCCAGTTGATGCCTCCACACCCAGTTTCTGGCTACACACCCAGTTGATGCCTCTGCGCCCAGTTGCTGGCTACACACCCAGTTGATGCCTCCACACCCAGTTGCTGGCTACACACCCAGTTGATGCCTCCACACCCAGTTGCTGGCTACACACCCAGTTGATGCCTCTGCACATAGTTGCTGGCTACACACCCAGTTGATGCCTCCACACCCAGTTGCTGGCTACACCCCCAGTTGATGCCTCCACACCCAGTTGCTGGCTACACCCCCAGTAGATGCCTCCACACCCAGTTGCTGGCTACACACCCAGTTGATGCCTCTGCACCCAGTTGCTGGCTACACCCCCAGTTGATGCCTCCACACCCAGTTGCTGGCTACACCCCAAGTTGATGCCTCCACACCCAGTTGCTGGCTACACCCCCAGTTGATGCCTCCACACCCAGTTGCTGGCTACACACCCAGTTGATGCCTCTGCACCCAGTTGCTGGCTACACCCCCAGTTGATGCCTCCACACCCAGTTGCTGGCTACACCCCCAGTTGATGCCTCTGCGCCCAGTTGCTGGCTACACCCCCAGTTGATGCCTCCACACCCAGTTGCTGGCTACACACCCAGTTGATGCCTCTGCACCCAGTTGCTGGCAACACCCCCAGTTGATGCCTCCACACCCAGTTGCTGGCTACACACCCAGTTGATGCCTCTGCACCCAGTTGCTGGCTACACCCCCAGTTGATGCCTCCACACCCAGTTGCTGGCTACACCCCCAGTTGATGCCTCTGCGCCCAGTTGCTGGCTACACCCCCAGTTGATGCCTCTGCACCCAGTTGCTGGCTACACCCCCAGTTGATGCCTCCACACCCAGTTGCTGGCTACACCCCCAGTTGATGCCTCTCCACCCAGTTGCTGGCTACACACCCAGTTGATGCCTCCACACCCAGTTGCTGGCTACACACCCAGTTGATGCCTCCACACCCAGTTGCTGGCTACACACCCAGTTGATGCCTCCACACCCAGTTGCTGGCTACACACCCAGTTGATGCCTCCACACCCAGTTGCTGGCTACACCCCCAGTTGATGCCTCTCCACCCTGTTGCTGGCTACACCGCCAGTTGATGCCTCCACACCCAGTTGCTGGCTACACACCCAGTTGATGCCTCTGCACCCAGTTGCTGGCTACACCCCCAGTTGATGCCTCCACACCCTGTTGCTGGCTACACCCCCAGTTGATGCCTCTCCACCCTGTTGCTGGCTACACCCCCAGTTGATGCCTCCACACCCAGTTGCTGGCTACACACCCAGTTGATGCCTCCACACCCAGTTGCTGGCTACACCCCCAGTTGATGCCTCTCCACCCTGTTGCTGGCTACACCCCCAGTTGATGCCTCCACACCCAGTTGCTGGCTACACACCCAGTTGATGCCTCTGCACCCAGTTGCTGGCTACACCCCCAGTTGATGCCTCCACACCCAGTTGCTGGCTACACCCCCAGTTGATGCCTCTCCACCCTGTTGCTGGCTACACCCCCAGTTGATGCCTCCACACCCAGTTGCTGGCTACACACCCAGTTGATGCCTCCACACCCAGTTGCTGGCTACACACCCAGTTGATGCCTCTACACCCAGTTGATGCCTCCACACCCAGTTGATGCCTCCACACCCAGTTGATGCCTCCACACCCAGTTGATGCCTCCACACCCAATTGATGCCTCCACACCCAGTTGATGCCTCTACACCCAGTTGATGCCTCCACACCCAGTTGATGCCTCTACACCCAGTTGATGCCTCCACACCCAGTTGATGCCTCCACACCCAGTTGATGCCTCCACACCCAGTTGATGCCTCCACACCCAGTTGATGCCTCTACACCAATTTGCGGTCTCTACACCCAGTTGATGCCTCCATACCCAGTTGATGCCTCTGCACCCAGTTGCTGGCTACACACCCAGTTGATGCCTCCACACCCAGTTGCTGGCTACACACCCAGTTGATGCCTCTACACCCAGTTGATGCCTCCACACCCAGTTGATGCCTCCACACCCAGTTGATGCCTCCACACCCAATTGATGCCTCCACACCCAGTTGATGCCTCTACACCACGTTGCTGTCTCTACACCCAGTTGATGCCTCCACACCCAGTTGATGCCTCTGCACCCAGTTGCTGGCTACACCCCCAGTTGATGCCTCTACACCCAGTTGATGCCTCCACACCCAGTTTATGCCTACACACCCAATTGATGTCTCCACACCCAGTTGATGCCTCTACACCAAGTTGTTGTCTCTACACCCAGTTGATACCTCCACACCCAGTTGATGCCTCTGCACCCAGTTGCTGGCTACACCCCCAGTTTATGCCTCCACACCCAGTTGATGCCTCCACACCCAGTTGATGCCTCTACACCCAATTGATGCCTCCGCACCCAGTTGATGCCTCAACACCCAATTGATGCCTCCACACCCAGTTGATGCCTCCACACCCAGTTGATGCCTCCACACCCAGTTGCAGGCTCTACACCCAGTTCCTGGCTCTACACCCAGTTGCTTGCTCTACACCCAGCTGATGCCTCTACACCCAGTTGCTGGCTACACACCCAGTTGATGCCTCTACACCCTGTTGCTGGCTACACCCCCAGTTGATGCCTCCACACCCAGTTGCTGGCTACACACCCAGTTGATGCCTCTGCACCCAGTTTCTGGCTACACCCCCAGTTGATGCCTCCACACCCAGTTGCTGGCTACACCCCCAGTAGATGCCTCTCCACCCTGTTGCTGGCTACACCCCCAGTTGATGCCTCCACACCCAGTTGCTGGCTACACACCCAGTTGATGCCTCCACACCCAGTTGCTGGCTACACACCCAGTTGATGCCTCTACACCCAGTTGATGCCTCCACACCCAGTTGATGCCTCCACACCCAGTTGATGCCTCCACACCCAGTTGATGCCTCCACACCCAATTGATGCCTCCACACCCAGTTGATGCCTCTACACCCAGTTGATGCCTCCACACCCAGTTGATGCCTCTACACCCAGTTGATGCCTCCACACCCAGTTGATGCCTCCACACCCAGTTGATGCCTCTGCACCCAGTTGCTGGCTACACCCCCAGTTGATGCCTCTACACCCAGTTGATGCCTCCACACCCAGTTGATGCCTCCACACCCAATTGATGTCTCCACACCCAGTTGATGCCTCTACACCAAGTTGTTGTCTCTACACCCAGTTGATGCCTCCACACCCAGTTGATGCCTCCACACCCAGTTGATGCCTCCACACCCAGTTGATGCCTCCACACCCAGTTGATGCCTCCACACCCAGTTGATGCCTCTGCACCCAGTTGCTGGCTACACCCCCAGTTGATGCCTCCACACCCAGTTGATGCCTCCACACCCAGTTGATGCCTCTACACCCAATTGATGCCTCCGCACCCAGTTGATGCCTCAACACCCAATTGATGCCTCCACACCCAGTTGATGCCTCCACACCCAGTTGATGCCTCCACACCCAGTTGCAGGCTCTACACCCAGTTCCTGGCTCTACACCCAGTTGCTGGCTCTACACCCAGCTGATGCCTCTACACCCAGTTGCTGGCTACACACCCAGTTGATGCCTCTACACCCTGTTGCTGGCTACACCCCCAGTTGATGCCTCCACACCCAGTTGCTGGCTACACACCCAGTTGATGCCTCTGCACCCAGTTGCTGGCTACACCCCCCAGTTGATGCCTCCACACCCAGTTGCTGGCTACACCCCCAGTTGATGCCTCTCCACCCTCTTGCTGGCTACACCCCCAGTTGATGCCTCCACACCCAGTTGCTGGCTACACACCCAGTTGATGCCTCCACACCCAGTTGCTGGCTACACACCCAGTTGATGCCTCTACACCCAGTTGATGCCTCCACACCCAGTTGATGCCTCCACACCCAGTTGATGCCTCCACACCCAATTGATGCCTCCACACCCAATTGATGCCTCAACACCCAGTTGATGCCTCTACACCCAGTTGATGCCTCCACACCCAGTTGATGCCTCTACACCCAGTTGATGCCTCCACACCCAGTTGATGCCTCCACACCCAGTTGATGCCTCCACACCCAATTGATGCCTCCACACCCAGTTGATGCCTCTGCACGAAGTTGCTGTCTCTACACCCAGTTGATGCCTCCACACCCAGTTGATGCCTCTGCAGCCAGTTGCTGGCTACACCCCCAGTTGATGCCTCCACACCCAGTTGCTGGCTACACACCCAGTTGATGCCTCCACACCCAGTTGCTAGCTACACACCCAGTTGATGCCTCTGCACCCAGTTGCTGGCTACACCCCCAGTTGATGCCTCCACACCCAGTTGCTGGCTACACACCCAGATGATGCCTCTGCGCCCAGTTGCTGGCTACACACCCAGTTGATGCCTCCACACCCAGTTGCTGGCTACACACCCAGTTGATGCCTCCACACCCAGTTGCTGGCTACACACCCAGTTGATGCCTCTGCACATAGTTGCTGGCTACACACCCAGTTGATGCCTCCACACCCAGTTGCTGGCTACACACCCAGTTGATGCCTCCACACCCAGTTGCTGGCAACACCCCCAGTAGATGCCTCCACACCCAGTTGCTGGATACACACCCAGTTGATGCCTCTGCACCCAGTTGCTGGCTACACCCCCAGTTGATGCCTCCACACCCAGTTGCTGGCTACACCCCCAGTTGATGCCTCCACACCCAGTTGCTGGCTACACCCCCAGTTGATGCCTCCACACCCAGTTGCTGGCTACACACCCAGTTGATGCCTCTGCACCCAGTTGCTGGCTACACCCCCAGTTGATGCCTCCACACCCAGTTGCTGGCTACACACCCAGTTGATGCCTCTGCACCCAGTTGCGGGCTACATCCCCAGTTGATGCCTCCACACCCAGTTGCTGGCTACACCCCCAGTTGATGCCTCTGCGCCCAGTTGCTGGCTACACCCCCAGTTGATGCCTCTGCACCCAGTTGCTGGCTACACCCCCAGTTGATGCCTCCACACCCAGTTGCTGGCTACACCCCCTGTTGATGCCTCTCCACCCAGTTGCTGGCTACACACCCAGTTGATGCCTCCACACCCAGTTGCTGGCTACACACCCAGTTGATGCCTCCACACCCAGTTGCTGGCTACACACCCAGTTGATGCCTCCACACCCAGTTGCTGGCTACACACCCAGTTGATGCCTCCACACCCAGTTGCTGGCTACACCCCCAGTTGATGCCTCTCCACCCTGTTGCTGGCTACACCCCCAGTTGATGCCTCCACACCCAGTTGCTGGCTACATACCCAGTTGATGCCTCTGCACCCAGTTGCTGGCTACACCCCCAGTTGATGCCTCCACACCCAGTTGCTGGCTACACCCCCAGTTGATGCCTCTCCACCCTGTTGCTGGCTACACCCCCAGTTGATGCCTCCACACCCAGTTGCTGGCTACACACCCAGTTGATGCCTCCACACCCAGTTGCTGGCTACACACCCAGTTGATGCCTCTACACCCAGTTGATGCCTCCACACCCAGTTGATGCCTCCACACCCAGTTGATGCATCCACACCCAGTTGATGCCTCCACACCCAATTGATGCCTTCACACCCAGTTGATGCCTCTACACCCAGTTGATGCCTCCACACCCAGTTGATGCCTCCACACCCAGTTGATGCCTCCACACCCAGTTGATGCCTCCACACCCAGTATATGCCTCCACACCCAGTTGATGCCTCCACACCCAATTGATGCCTCTACACCAAGTTGCTGTCTCTACACCCAGTTGATTCCTCCACACCCAGTTGATGCCTCTGCACCCAGTTGCTGGCTACACACCCAGTTGATGCCTCCACACCCAGTTGCTGGCTACACACCCAGTTGATGCCTCTACACCCAGTTGATGCCTCCACACCCAGTTGATGCCTCCACACCCAGTTGATGCCTCCACATGCAATTGATGCCTCCACACCCAGTTGATGCCTCTACACCAAGTTGCTGTCTCTACACCCAGTTGATGCCTCCACACCCAGTTGATGCCTCTGCACCCAGTTGCTGGCTACACCCCCAGTTGATGCCTCTACACCCAGTTGATGCCTCCACACCCAGTTGATGCCTCCACACCCAATTGATGCCTCCACACCCAGTTGATGCCTCCACACCCAATTGATGCCTCCACACCCAGTTGATGCCTCTACACCAAGTTGCTGTCTCTACACCCAGTTGAGGCCTCCACACCCAGTTGATGCCTCTGCACCCAGTTGCTGGCTACACCCCCAGTTGATGCCTCCACACCCAGTTGCTGGCTACACACCCAGTTGATGCCTCCACCCCCAGTTGCTGGCTACACACCCAGTTGATGCCTCTGCACCCAGTTGCTGGCTACACCCCCAGTTGATGCCTCCACACCCAGTTGCTGGCTACACACCCAGTTGATGCCTCTGCGCCCAGTTGCTGGCTACACCCCCAGTTGATGCCTCCACACCCAGTTGCTGGCTACACACCCAGTTGATGCCTCCACACCCAGTTGCTGGCTACACACCCAGTTGATGCCTCCACACCCAGTTGCTGGCTACACACCCAGTTGATGCCTCTGCACCCAGTTGCTGGCTACACACCCAGTTGATGCCTCCACACCCAGTTGCTGGCTACACCCCCAGTTGATGCCTCCACACCCAGTTGCTGGCTACACCCCCAGTTGATGCCTCTGCGCCCAGTTGCTGGCTACACCCCCAGTTGATGCCTCCACACCCAGTTGCTGGCTACACACCCAGTTGATGCCTCTGCACCCAGTTGCTGGCTACACCCCCAGTTGATGCCTCCACACCCAGTTGCTGGCTACACACCCAGTTGATGCCTCTGCACCCAGTTGCTGGCTACACCCCCAGTTGATGCCTCCACACCCAGTTGCTGGCTACACCCCCTGTTGATGCCTCTGCGCCCAGTTGCTGGCTACACCCCCAGTTGATGCCTCTGCACCCAGTTGCTGGCTACACACCCAGTTGATGCCTCCACACCCAGTTGCTGGCTACACCCCCAGTTGATGCCTCTCCACCTTGTTGCTGGCTACACCCCCAGTTGATGCCTCCACACCCAGTTGCTGGCTACACACCCAGTTGATGCCTCTGCACCCAGTTGCTGGCTACACCCCCAGTTGATGCCTCCACACCCAGTTGCTGGCTACACCCCCAGTTGATGCCTCTCCACCCTGTTGCTGGCTACACCCCCAGTTGATGCCTCCACACCCAGTTGCTGGCTACACACCCAGTTGATGCCTCCACACCCAGTTGCTGGCTACACCCCCAGTTGATGCCTCTCCACCCTGTTGCTGGCTACACCCCCAGTTGATGCCTCCACACCCAGTTGCTGGCTACACACCCAGTTGATGCCTCTGCACCCAGTTGCTGCCTACACCCCCAGTTGATGCCTCCACACCCAGTTGCTGGCTACACCCCCAGTTGATGCCTCTCCACCCTGTTGCTGGCTACATCCCCAGTTGATGCCTCCACACCCAGTTGCTGGCTACACACCCAGTTGATGCCTCCACACCCAGTTGCTGGCTACACACCCAGTTGATGCCTCTACACCCAGTTGATACCTCCACACCCAGTTGATGCCTCCACACCCAGTTGATGCCTCCACACCCAGTTGATGCCTCCACACTCAATTGATGCCTCCACACCCAGTTGATGCCTCCACACCCAGTTGATGCCTCTACACCCAGTTGATGCCTCCACACCCAGTTGATGCCTCCACACCCAGTTGATGCCTCCACACCCAGTTGATGCCTCCACACCCAATTGATGCCTCTACACCAAGTTGCGGTCTCTACACACAGTTGATGCCTCCATACCCAGTTGATGCCTCTGCACCCAGTTGCTGGCTACACACCCAGTTGATGCCTCCACACCCAGTTGCTGGCTACACACCCAGTTGATGCCTCTACACCAAGTTGATGCCTCCACACCCAGTTGATGTCTCCACACCCAGTTGATGCCTCCACACCCAATTGATGCCTCCACACCCAGTTGATGCCTCTACACCACGTTGCTGTCTCTACACCCAGTTGATGCCTCCACACCCAGTTGATGCCTCTGCACCCAGTTGCTGGCTTCACCCCCAGTTGATGCCTCTACACCCAGTTGATGCCTCCACACCCAGTTGATGCCTCCACACCCAATTGATGTCTCCACACCCAGTTGATGCCTCTACACCAAGTTGTTGTCTCTACACCCAGTTGATGCCTCCACACCCAGTTGATGCCTCTGCACCCAGTTGCTGGCTACACCCCCAGTTGATGCCTCCACACCCAGTTGATGCCTCCACACCCAGTTGATGCCTCTACACCCAATTGATGCCTCCACACCCAGTTGATGCCTCAACACCCAATTGATGCCTCCACACCCAGTTGATGCCTCCACACCCAGTTGATGCCTCCACACCCAGTTGCTGGCTCTACACCCAGTTCCTGGCTCTACACCCAGTTGCTGGCTCTACACCCAGCTGATGCCTCTACACCCAGTTGCTGGCTACACACCCAGTTGATGCCTCTACACCAAGTTGCTGGCTCTACACCCATTTGCTGGCTCTACACCCAGTTTCTGGCTCTACACCCAGTTGCTGGCTCTACACCCAGCTGATGCCTCTACACCCAGTTTATGCCTCTACACCCAGTTGCTGACTCTACACCCAGTTGATGCCCCTACACCAAGTTGCTGGCTCTACACCCATTTGCTGGCTCTACACCCAGTTGCTGGCTCTACACCCAGTTGCTGGCTCTACACCCAGTTGATGCCTCTACACCCAGTTGCTGGCTACACACCCAGTTGATGCCTCTACACCAAGTTGCTGGCTCTACACCCATTTGCTGGCTCTACACCCAGTTTCTGGCTCTACACCCAGTTGCTGGCTCTACACCCAGCTGATGCCTCTACACCCAGTTGATGCCTCTACACCCAGTTGCTGACTCTACACCCAGTTGATGCCTCTACACCAAGTTGCTGGCTCTACACCCATTTGCTGGCTCCACACCCAGTTGCTGGCTCTACACCCAGTTGCTGGCTCTACACCCAGTTGATGCCTCTACACCCAGTTGCTGACTCTACACCCAGTTGATGCCTCTACACCCAGTTGATGCCTCTACACCCAGTTTTTGCCTCCACACCCAGCTGATGCCTCCACACCCAGTTGATGCCTCTGCACCCAGTTGCTGGCTCCACACCCAGTTACTGGCTCCTCACCCAGTTACTGGCTCCTCACCCAGTTACTGGCTCCACACCCAGTTGCTGGCTCCACACCCAGTTGCTGGCTCCACACCCAGTTGCTGGCTCCACACCCAGTTACTGGCTCCACACCCAGTTGCTGGCTCCACACCCAGTTACTGGCTCCATACCCAGTTGCTGGCTCCACACCTAGTTGCTGGCTCCACACCCAGTTGCTGGCTCCATACCCAGTTACTGGCTCCATACCCAGTTGCTGGCTCCACACCCAGTTGCTGGCTCCACACCCAGTTGCTGGCTCCATACCCAGTTGCTGGCTCCATACCCAGTTACTGGCTCCATACCCAGTTGCTGGCTCCACACCCAGTTGCTGGCTCCACACCCACTTGCTGGCTCCACACCCAGTTGCTGGCTCCACACCCAGTTGCTGACTCCACACCCAGTTGCTGGCTCCACACCCAGTTGCTGGCTCCACACCCAGTTGCTGGCTCCACACCCAGTTGCTGGCTCCATACCCAGTTGCTGGCTCCATACCCAGTTACTGGCTCCACACCCAGTTACTGGCTCCACACCCAGTTGCTGGCTCCACACCCAGTTACTGGCTCCATACCCAGTTGCTGGCTCCACACCCAGTTGCTGGCTCCACACCCAGTTGCTGGCTCTATACCCAGTTGCTGGCTCCACGCCCAGTTGATGCCTCCACACCCAGTTGATGCCTTCACACCCAGTTGATGCCTACCTGAGAGGTCCACCAGATCCCCCGTAGTATCGGAAGAGGTGCTCTCCTCTAAGCGTTCACTCCCCCTGGTCCCTACTGACTGGTCACTGTCTGGGTTAAACATTCCCAGTAATTCCCGGTGCGACATGCCTCTCGTAACTACCACTCGACCCGGATTCTCAATACAACCGAGATCTTACACAATTAACATAAAATAATTCACGGCTGATAACAAATAACATAAAATAATTCACGGCTGATAACAAATAACATAAAATAATTCACGGCTCTCTTACTGAAAGAAAAGCTAACTAAATTTCCAAAAATAGGAAATACAACGAATAATCGAGAGAATCGCTGAAGTGAAAGAAATGAATGAAGCGTCTGCCCCGCACTCGTGTCAGATTGTGAATTAATCCGCAGTTCAATTACCGAAACTAAGTCGTTTACGTTAAGAAAAATTATAGAATCTGATTTTTATAAAAACAATTAAAAATAAAATAATTAACGCGCTGCACTCGTGATGGACTAACAAAGAACATTTACTGTACTTGTACACTAGACGCACTTGACGTGAACTGCGTGGCCACTAATGAATGATGGAGTGGGACCAGCCGCGCTAAGAAAACACAAGTCCCGCGGTTTTTCGCTTAAACGCTTAAAAACAAAAAATTGTATATCGCAAGGAAAATAACTAGTTTTACGTTAATAAACCGCTCTAGCGATTAATATAGACACCCAGGACATATATCTGCTTACTTAAATGGAATTTTCACCGAAAACCTGCGTTTTGCTCACTACTGGACTCTGAAAAATTTTCTGAACTCGAAAAAAATTCAATCACTCAAACCTCGCAAAACTCCCTTAATTAATTCGCTAAAAATGTGTTTTTCGTTCCCAGTTATAAATTCGTTATTACTTATTACTGGCGATGTATACAGAACAATACTGACACCACGGGTGGTCTCAACACTCATTAATTCGAATTTCCGTCAAAATCCGAGGTTTTCACCTCAACTGGACTCTGACAAAAAATCACAACAAGATTTTGTCGAAAAAATAACTTAATTCGGCAAAAATGTAATTATCACTGCCTGAAACTTAAGATCAGAATTATGTCCCTTGCGCGCACTAGAGAGTAATACTGGCCCTGGAACACAACCAGACACGAATATTAGAATTTTCACCAAAAAGTCCGATTCTAGCCCAAGCTGGACTTAGAATTTTTTCCACCTACGTTTCCAACAAAAATTGTCTAAGTCTAAAAAAAAAAAACTCAAATTCTACCGTCCTACTGGTAAAACTAGAAAAATATCACTCGCATCCACTCTGGAATCCTAATGATGCCCAGATCACACACATGATCCGCGAATACGAATTAATCAAAGTTAACGACTTTCCTGACGTAGACTTAGCCGAAACCTATCCCAAAATACACTTAGAAATATTTCCACGAACTCAATCAAACATTTACAACAAAAATCACTATCACTTAACAACATAAACTCACTCACTGTAACGATAGTGACCGACATGTAGTCCTAAGTCCAGAGGATTAACTACGCTCTAGAAAACACGCCTCTGACTTAGAATAATTCAATAGGGATAGAAATAATAAATTTACGGACTTAGCCTAATTTACAAGGAAGAATACTGAACACTCGGGAAAATTTATAACAGGGGACTGAATTTAAGGGAAAACTTTAATATCTAGAAAAACGCAAATAAGGGGAAATACGTTATATAAATTTAACGATGCTTAATTAAAAAAATTTACTCGACTTAATCCTATAATCGCTCCAACCGGCTCGCTTTACAACACCTAGCCTAGGGGTCGTGACCACCTAGGTTTCAACAGAGCAGCACGCTGCTTTCGGCATCAATTAGACTAGATACGACTCAACCTCCACTAAGTGTGCGATCACTTAGTCGTTGAATCGGTGCTAGGTAGTATACTAGCTCGTCCCTTGGCAGCTGCAACCACACTCACGAATTTAAAGTTTTTCCGAGCGTTTTGGGTCGTCTAACAACGCCCTCGGATAAATCTCCTGGCGTCCCACAGATAAATCAGTCCAGACAGCCCACAAGGAACTGTTGTTGAGAGTATGGTGGCTCCAAACACTTCTGATTCAAATGCAGTAGGTAGAGTAAGGTACCCAGTCCAATCAACTCGGAACGGTCTCCTTACCCAATAAATCTTAACAGCCTAACTTACTAACTAAACCTTAATTGTATCAGCCCCTCACGACCCCAAAATATGCAACCCCACTCAATCGCACTGTTGGGGGTGAACCGCTAATCTTGGTTCGTGGGCCCACGGCTGGCCTCCCTAACACCTACACACGTGTCTGAATGGCAAGACGCATGAGCTTTTCAACAATTTCTGACAAAATTGGTGAAACCACCGCTGTGCACCATTGTAACACCGGGTGGGGGGTCTTCTCGTCTCTGCTCTTCTCTCTTCAAACAACCCCTTCACCCCTTTGCCCGTATTCTATTTACTTCTATTCTACAGAGGGACCCTAGAGCTACTTTAAGCCAAATCCCATTCACCAACCTTCTCCCTCACACCAACCTTCTCCCTCACACCAACCTTCGCCCACACACCAACCTTCTCCCTCACACCAACCTTCGCCCACACACCAACCTTCTCCCTCACACCAACCTTCACCCTCACACCAACCTTCGCCCACACACCAACCTTCTCCCTCACACCAACCTTCACCCTCACACCAACCTTCACCCACACACCAACCTTCTCCCTCACACCAACCTTCTCCCTCACACCAACTTTCGCCCACACACCAACCTTCTCCCTCACACCAACCTTCTCCCTCACACCAACCTTCGCCCACACACCAACCTTCTCCCTCACACCAACCTTCTCCTTCACACCAACCTTCGCCCACACACCAACCTTCTCCCTCACACCAACCTTCACCCTCACACCAACCTTCACCCTCACACCAACCTTCACCCTCACACCAACCTTCACCCACACACCAACCTTCACCCACACACCAACCTTCACCCTCACACCAACCTTCTCCCTCACACCAACCTTCACCCACACACCAACCTTCTCCCTCACACCAACCTTCACCCTCTCACCAACCTTCACCCTCACACCAACCTTCACCCACACACCAACCTTCACCCTCACACCAACCTTCACCCACACACCAACCTTCACCCTTACACCAACCTTCTCCCTCACACCAACCTTCACCCACACACCAACCTTCTCCCTCACACCAACCTTCACCCTCTCACCAACCTTCACCCTCACACCAACCTTCACCCACACACCAACCTTCACCCTCACACCAACCTTCACCCACACACCAACCTTCACCTTCACACCAACCTTCACCCACACACCAACCTTCACCCACACACCTACCTTCACCCACACACCAACCTTCTCCCTCACACCAACCTTCTCCCTCACACCAACCTTCACCCTCTCACCAACCTTCACCCTCACACCAACCTTCACCCACACACCAACCTTCACCCTCACACCAACCTTCACCCACACACCAACCTTCACCCTCACACCAACCTTCACCCACACACCAACCTTCACCCTCACACCAACCTTCACCCACACACCAACCTTCACCCACACACCAACCTTCTCCTTCACACCAACCTTCGCCCACACACCAACCTTCTCCCTCACACCAACCTTCACCCTCACACCAACCTTCTCCCTCACACCAACCTTCACCCACACACCAACCTTCTCCCTCACACCAACCTTCACCCTCTCACCAACCTTCACCCTCACACCAACCTTCGCCCTCACACCAACCTTCGCCCTCACACCAACCTTCTCCCTCACACCAACCTTCTCCCTCACACCAACCTTCACCCTCACACCAACCTTCTCCCTCACACCAACCTTCTCCCTCACACCAACCTTCTCCCACACACCAACCTTCACCCTCACACCAACCTTCGCCCTCACACCAACCTTCTCCCTCACACCAACCTTCTCCCTCACACCAACCTTCACCCACACACCAACCTTCACCCACACACCAACCTTCACCCACACACCAACCTTCACCCTCACACCAACCTTCGCCCTCACACCAACCTTCTCCCTCACACCAACTTTCACCCACACACCAACCTTCACCCACACACCAACCTTCTCCCTCACACCAACCTTCGCCCTCACACCAACCTTCTCCCACACACCAACCTTCTCCCTCACACCAACCTTCACCCACACACCAACCTTCACCCTCACACCAACCTTCTCCCTCACACCAACCTTAACCCACACACCAACCTTCACCCACACACCAACCTTCACCCTAACACCAACCTTCTCCCTCACACCAACCTTCATCCACACACCAACCTTCTCCCTCACACCAACCTTCACCCACACACCAACCTTCGCCCTCACACCAACCTTCACCCTCACACCAACCTTCTCCCTCACACCAACCATCACACACACACCAACCTTCACCCACACACCAACCTTCTCCCTCACACCAACTTTCGCCCTCACACCAACCTTCTCCCTCACACCAACCTTCGCCCTCACACCAACCTTCTCCCTCACACCAACCTTCACCCTCACACCAACCTTCTCCCTCACACCAACCTTCACCCTCACACCAACCTTCTCCCTCACACCAACCTTCACCCACACACCAACCTTCTCCCTCACACCAACCTTCACCCTCACACCAACCTTCACCCTCACACCAACCTTCACCCACACACCAACCTTCACCCACACACCAACCTTCTCCCACACACCAACCTTCGCCCTCACACCAACCTTCACCCTCACACCAACCTTCACCCACACACCAACCTTCTCCCTCACACCAACCTTCACCCACACACCAACCTTCTCCCACACACCAACCTTCACCCTCACACCAACCTTCACCCTCACACCAACCTTCACCCACACACCAACCTTCTCCCTCACACCAACCTTCACCCTCACACCAACCTTCGCCCTCACACCAACCTTCTCCCTCACACCAACCTTCACCCTCACACCAACCTTCTCCCTCACACCAACCTTCTCCCTCACACCAACCTTCGCCCTCACACCAACCTTCTCCCACACACCAACCTTCACCCTCACACCAACCTTCGCCCTCACACCAACCTTCTCCCTCACACCAACCTTCACCCACACACCAACCTTCACCCACACACCAACCTTCACCCACACACCAACCTTCGCCCTCACACCAACCTTCTCCCTCACACCAACCTTCACCCACACACCAACCTTCACCCACACACCAACCTTCTCCCTCACACCAACCTTCGCCCTCACACCAACCTTCTCCCACACACCAACCTTCACCCTCACACCAACCTTCACCCTCACACCAACCTTCTCCCTCACACCAACCTTCACCCACACACCAACCTTCACCCACACACCAACCTTCTCCCTCACACCAACCTTCACCCTCACACCAACCTTCACCCACACACCAACCTTCTCCCTCACACCAACCTTCGCCCTCACACCAACCTTCACCCACACACCAACCTTCGCCCACACACCAACCTTCTCCCTCACACCAACCTTCGCCCTCACACCAACCTTCACCCACACACCAACCTTCTCCCTCACACCAACCTTCACCCTCACACCAACCTTCAACCACACACCAACCTTCTCCCTCACACCAACCTTCGCCCTCACACCAACCTTCTCCCACACACCAACCTTCACCCTCACACCAACCTTCACCCACACACCAACCTTCACCCACACACCAACCTTCACCCACACACCAACCTTCACCCACACACCAACCTTCACCCTCACACCAACCTTCACCCACACACCAACCTTCTCCCTCACACCAACCTTCGCCCTCACACCAACCTTCTCCCACACACCAACCTTCACCCTCACACCAACCTTCACCCACACACCAACCTTCACCCACACACCAACCTTCACCCACACACCAACCTTCACCCACACACCAACCTTCACCCTCACACCAACCTTCAACCACACACCAACCTTCGCCCTCACACCAACCTTCGCCCACACACCAACCTTCTCCCTCACACCAACCTTCGCCCTCACACCAACCTTCACCCACACACCAACCTTCTCCCTCACACCAACCTTCACCCTCACACCAACCTTCAACCACACACCAACCTTCTCCCTCACACCAACCTTCACCCTCACACCAACCTTCAACCACACACCAACCTTCTCCCTCACACCAACCTTCACCCTCACACCAACCTTCAACCACACACCAACCTTCAACCACACACCAACCTTCGCCCTCACACCAACCTTCGCCCACACACCAACCTTCTCCCTCACACCAACCTTCGCCCTCACACCAACCTTCACCCACACACCAACCTTCTCCCTCACACCAACCTTCACCCTCACACCAACCTTCAACCACACACCAACCTTCTCCCTCACACCAACCTTCACCCTCACACCAACCTTCAACCACACACCAACCTTCTCCCTCACACCAACCTTCGCCCTCACACCAACCTTCTTCCACACACCAACCTTCACCCTCACACCAACCTTCACCCACACACCAACCTTCACCCACACACCAACCTTCACCCACACACCAACCTTCACCCACACACCAACCTTCACCCTCACACCAACCTTCAACCACACACAAACCTTCGCCCTCACACCAACCTTCTCCCACACACCAACCTTCACCCTCACACCAACCTTCACCCACACACCAACCTTCACCCACACACCAACCTTCACCCACACACCAACCTTCACCCACACACCAACCTTCTCCCACACACCAACCTTCACCCTCACACCAACCTTCAACCACACACCAACCTTCGCCCTCACACCAACCTTCTCCCACACACCAACCTTCACCCTCACACCAACCTTCACCCACACACCAACCTTCACCCACACACCAACCTTCACCCACACACCAACCTTCAACCACACACCAACCTTCACCCTCACACCAACCTTCAACCACACACCAACCATCGCCCACACACCAACCTTCGCCCACACACCAACCTTCACCCACACACCAACCTGCGCCCTCACACCAACCTTCACCCACACACCAACCTTCACCCTCACACCAACCTTCACCCTCACACCAACCTTCGCCCTCACACCAACCTTCACCCACACACCAACCTTCACCCTCACACCAACCTTCGCCCACACACCAACCTTCACCCTCACACCAACCTTCACCCTCACACCAACCTTCGCCCTCACACCAACCTTCACCCACACACCAACCTTCACCCTCACACCAACCTTCGCCCACACACCAACCTTCGCCCACACACCAACCTTCAACCACACACCAACCTTCTACCTCACACCAACCTTCGCCCTCACACCAACCTTCGCCCTCACACCAACCTTCTCCCACACACCAACCTTCACCCTCACACCAACCTTAGCCCACACACCAACCTTCACCCACACACCAACCTTCACCCTCACACCAACCTTCGCCCTCACACCAACCTTCACCCACACACCAACCTTCACCCTCACACCAACCTTCTCCCTCACACCTACCTTCGCCCTCACACCAACCTTCTCCCTCACACCAACCTTCACCCACACACCAACCTTCACCCACACACCAAACTTCGCCCTCACACCAACCTTCTCCCTCACACCAACCTTCACCCACACACCAACCTTCACCCACACACCAACCTTCTCCCTTACACCAACCTTCGCCCTCACACCAACCTTCACCAACACACCAACCTTCACCTACACACCAACCTTCTCCCTCACACCAACCTTCGCCCTCACACCAACCATCTCCCACACACCAACCTTCACCCTCACACCAACCTTCACCCTCACACCAACCTTCACCCTCACACCAACCTCCACCCACACACCAACCTTCGCCCTCACACCAGCCTTCACCCTCACACCAACCTTCACCCTCACACCAACCTTCGCCCTCACACCAACCTTCGCTCTCACACCAACCTTCTCCCTCACACCAACCTTCACCCACACACCAACCTTCACCCTCACACCAACCTTCACCCTCACACCAACCTTCACCCTCACACCAACCTTCTCCCACACACCAACCTTCACCCACACACCAACCTTCACCCTCACACCAACCTTCTCCCACACACCAACCTTCACCCACACACCAACCTTCACCCTCACACCAACCTTCTCCCACACACCAACCTTTACCCACACACCAACCTTCTCCCTCACACCAACCTTCACCCACACACCAACCTTCACCCACACACCAACCTTCACCCACACACCAACCTTCACCCACACACCAACCTTCACCCTCACACCAACCTTCAACCACACACCAATCTTCGCCCTCACACCAACCTTCGCCCACTCACCAACCTTCTCCCTCACACCAACCTTCGCCCTCACACCAACCTTCACCCACACACCAACCTTCTCCCTCACACCAACCTTCACCCTCACACCAACCTTCAACCACACACCAACCTTCTCCCTCACACCAACCTTCACCCACACACCAACCTTCTCCCTCACACCAACCTTCACCCTCACACCAACCTTCAACCACACACCAACCTTCTCCCTCACACCAACCTTCACCCTCACACCAACCTTCAACCACACACCAACCTTCTCCCTCACACCAACCTTCGCCCTCACACCAACCTTCTTCCACACACCAACCTTCACCCTCACACCAACCTTCACCCACACACCAACCTTCACCCACACACCAACCTTCACCCACACACCAACCTTCACCCACACACCAACCTTCACCCACACACCAACCTTCACCCTCACACCAACCTTCAACCACACACCAACCTTCGCCCTCACACCAACCTTCGCCCACACACCAACCTTCTCCCTCACACCAACCTTCGCCCTCACACCAACCTTCACCCACACACCAACCTTCTCCCTCACACCAACCTTCACCCTCACACCAACCTTCAACCACACACCAACCTTCTCCCTCACACCAACCTTCACCCTCACACCAACCTTCAACCACACACCAACCTTCTCCCTCACACCAACCTTCGCCCTCACACCAACCTTCTTCCACACACCAACCTTCTTCCACACACCAACCTTCACCCACACACCAACCTTCACCCACACACCAACCTTCACCCACACACCAACCTTCACCCACACACCAACCTTCACCCTCACACCAACCTTCAACCACACACAAACCTTCGCCCTCACACCAACCTTCTCCCACACACCAACCTTCACCCTCACACCAACCTTCACCCACACACCAACCTTCACCCACACACCAACCTTCACCCACACACCAACCTTCACCCACACACCAACCTTCTCCCACACACCAACCTTCACCCTCACACCAACCTTCAACCACACACCAACCTTCGCCCTCACACCAACCTTCTCCCACACACCAACCTTCACCCTCACACCAGTAGTAGGGTGTAAGCGCCACAGGTCCCCATTTTTTTTTTTGGGCAGAGGACCCCTGTGGGGTGTAAGCGCCACAGGTCCCCATTTTTTTTGGGCAGAGGACCCCTGTGGGGTGTAAGCGCCACAGGTCCCCATTTTTTCAGACCAAATATCGCCTGTAGCGCTTGGGGGTTTTCAGGTCAGAAATATCGTGTGTAGCGCTTTAGGGTTTTCAGGCGAATTTGGGGAGTCACAGATTTGGAATTAGGGAATTCTTATAATGAAAAATAATGTCATACGAGTTTGCTAAAGTTCTTATAAGAAAAATAATTTCCGAGACTTAGAAGTTTGTTAAGGCCTTATGGGAGAAATTCAAATATCGTGTGTAGCACTTTAGGGCTTCCAGGAGAACTCTACGGACATGTTTTACATGTTTTCAACTTACAAAATCGTCTATGTAAGCCTTAGTTATTCATATAAATTTAGAAAATCACCTATGTAAGTCATGGTTTTCAAGTCTCGTACATCACACCCCCCTCCCTCTCCCCCTTACCTCGCAATCTGTCGCATCACCTTTATTTACTTTGCGCCCAGCCAGCCAGTCGGCTCTTAATCTTATCTTATCTTATCCGTAATATCTGGACCGTCCCTCCTCTCTCTCTCTCCCTCCTCTCTCTCTCTCCTCTTCATATTATTCCCTCTTCCTATTTTCTGACATACTAATATTTTATTCCTTTTTCATTAACCAGTCAGTTTTATACAAATCAACCGAAGCATCTCAATGTAACCTTTAATACTGAAAACTGCCTCAGAGACTATCTAAGCTGGCCCCAGCTACCTGCCCCAGGCTATCTGCCCGAGGCAATCATCACCTGATTACCTGCCCCAGACATCCACCAGTCATTGTCGGCGTTCGCCACCGTAATAATTTATATATATACATTAAGCGTTAATAAAACTTATTTATTTATTTATAATTTATTTAGTCATCTAATTCATAGTTTACACAATTTATAATAAAAGAGTTTATTCCCAGTATTCGCCAATCATTCTCGCTATTAATAAAACAGCCAAACGCTCACTCAGGGGCACACTATCGTTATTACGCTCATTCAGGGGCCCCCCTCAGATCGCCAAAGTCTCAGAGGCCTACACTTTCAGTCAACATTCAATCTTCATCCTGTTCACAAGGTTCCCCTAGCCTAGTCATATCATCATGTCAGTATGTCCTCTGTGCCTGTCTCCTATCAACAACGAAATCGTGCATGTGTGTCAAACTCAGTGTTTAACATGCCTAGGTGAAATGTCCATCAACGCTCTTCAAGAATGCAGACTATACTGTATAGGATGCAACGGGCCTACACCGCCTGGACATTTTGACGTAACCTGTACCAGCTGCGGACAACTCTATTGTGCAAATCGTAAGTACCGCTTTTTCTCGCACATTCAATAAACTTTCAAAGAAAATATATATCCGAAACACACATACATGCATACAGTCAGTCAATTTATATATGTTATTTTCATTTCAGTTCATGGTTCTACTTCCTGCCCATACTGTCGTTTCTCCGTTAACCAGGAACCTCCCACCGAAGCCAGAAACGTCATTGAACCTCCACCCAAACGCCGTCGCATCATAAATAACCGTACGTTTTCACAATAATTTTCGTAATTTTAAAAGTTATTAATTGTATATTTTAACAAGTGTATAAACAAGTAATAAGTACTCATACAAAAATATTTCCATTACAGGAGTTCCTATTCGTGATCAAGAGAATCTCATACTTGGTGGAATCAACATCCCAGCTCGTAAGTAATATTATTATTTATCTGTAATTCAGTTTTTCCTCTTATTTAAACTTTATGTTTTTCCTCTTAATAATAATTCCTCTTATTTACACAATATTTTCCTATTAATGTTTTCAAATCCTCTTATTGTTTTCAAATGTGTTTTGCTCTTAATGTTTATTCATTGCTAATATTATATTACAGAATCGCCCCTGGATTCAACCCAACCCTCTGAGTGGAGCACACCTGTACGCAGTCAACCCCAGCTGTCCCAGGAGCTAGAAGAAGATGCGCCAGACGGCAACCAGCATGCATCTTCAGATGAAGAAGAAGAAGACAATCAACCCCCTGTTCACGACATATCAGATGAAGAAGTCAACGCTCCAGATTCCCCAGAGGTACATAACTTAGATAACGTTGTTCCGCGAGTGTTAGAAGTCATTAACCATTTCGAAGGTTCTTTCTCGAGACATTCGTTCTCCATTCCCGGACATTTAGACGCTGACCCCAGCGTATATATAAATAGGTATAGGGAATTTTTTATAGAATATATAGACAATCAGTTCAGACAAATACAGGAAGAATTCCCTCCCTCATTTCACATTTACCCTGATGTAAGCCTAATTTTGCAAAAACTTAATCATGCCGACAATCAATATGAAATATTAGATGAAGTATTTTCAATTAGAGGCGAAACACAGATTGTTACACAGGAAGAGGTAGAAGTTCTTGTAAATTCATGGGTTGACGAAATGTCTGCTAAAATTGACGAATGCCTAAAAAATGTCCAATCCTCAAGTGTAGGAATTCATTCCATGTCAGGCTTTGCCATTAATTTTTCATATATTCGCCACCCTATGCACCTTGGATCTTACGTACCATATCCTGCAAAATTAAAGGGTAAAGAATCAGTATTTAATCCTGAAAGTGAAGGAGATGAGTGTTTGTTACAGTGCATTGCAGCGTATAAAAACTTAGCATTGGGCAGGACTATAAAAAACGTTAGAAAGTATTACAAAAACCTTCGATGGTGTAGAAGATTCGTAGTATGGGCAGATGAAATCAGATTCCCTGTATCATTTGATAACCTTAAGAAAATAGAGAAGCTTAACAAAATTTCTATTTATATTTATACAATAACTCATGAAAGTAACAGATACTATCTTAGTTTAGCTAGGAAAAGCCAAGAAAAGTATGCCGATAAAGTCCCTTTGTTGTTATTAGAAGGCAAGCATCTCTGTTTGATCAAGGATTTTGATAAATTTGTAAAGACTATTAACCATAATCGGTATAAAATTCCTGACACTCATAAATTCTGTAAAATTTGCCTTTTGCATGCTCCCTTGGATGAAATTCAAGCTCACGAAGAGTCATGCACTGTATCCCAAGTATTTTCGTTTTATAACCCTAATGATAAAATCAGTTTTAAAAATTACGGTAGGACCTATAGCCCAACTCACACCGCCTATTACGATTTTGAATGTCTATTAGACCGTCAAAATCCTAGAGGCATGGTGGAATGTAAGCATAAAGCAATTGCTTATGCTTACATGATTTTAGACAGGGAATTCAATGTCGTAGAAACGTATTCATACGTAGGTCCAGACGCGGTCAATCATTTTATTACCAAGCTAGAAGCCTCATGGAAAGCTATTCATGCTCAGCTCCCCAACTTCCCTAAGAACTTGTCTAGAGAACAGGAAAGAATGTTTCAAAGACAAAATACGTGTCAATTGTGTCATCAAACTTTCAAGGATAAGAAAGATAAACATAGACATCATAATCATGCTATTCAGGAAAATAATTACTTAGGTGCTTATTGTGCTCGTTGCAATTTACAATGTAAAAATGCTCGTAGATACTTAACCACATTTTCCCATAATGCTGCCTATGATCTTGGAATTATACTTAAAGAACTGTCCAAAAATCCTCACCGCGATGTAGAAATTCTAACCAAGGAAGGATTGAAATTTATGCAAGTCATCATAGGTAAACTTAAATTCCTAGATAGCCTAGCTCTCCTTAATGGGTCATTAGGAACCTTAGCAAGCGAGCACGTTGCCGGTAAGAAACCCACCAAGTACACTGAACACATACTAAATGGCGTATCCGATGAAGCTAAAGCTCTGTTAATTAAAGGTAAACAAAGCCTATGTTATGATTATATTTCTTCCATGGACGTGTTAGACGAACCTCAGCTCCCTTCGCGAGATAAGTTTTACAATGTTTTACATGACTCTCCACTGTCTGAAGAAGATTATAACAATGCTCTTAAAGTATTTAATTTAGGGAACTGTACAAACATCAAGGATTACCTCATGTTATATTTAAAAGTTGACGTGGGAATGCTAGTTGATATATTTACACTTTGGCGAACATCACTGAAAGAAATTTATGAACTAGATATTGTTTTCTATGTATCACTTCCTAGTTATGCTTGGGACGCGTTCTTATTTAAATCAAAAGTTGTACTTGACTATGTGTATGATCAGAATATATATGATTTGTTGAGAAGGAATCTTAGAGGAGGGTTCACATCTTCCATTAGACAATTTACACAGGCTGTTAACGAGCACACTACATCTAACCCTAGCTCTGATGACGATACTCACATTTTGTACCTCGACTTTAACAGCTTATATGCAGCGTGCATGGCTGAGGTACTTCCCCAGGGAGGGATTAGACAATTAACTGACCTTGAGCGGGATACCTTATTAGGGCAAGGGTTACAACATATCCCCTGTAATCAAGACAAAGGCTATTGGATTTTATGCGATACAAAACATGTATCTCCCGAGGTAGCCAGGTATACTGATGATCTGCCCCTTGTACTGTCTCATACTAATATAACGGAGGAGTTTTTGTCAGAGTACAGTAAGAAAACCCTTAATGATGAAAAACGTAAGCTTCCACCTAAAAATACTAAGTTAATTGCATCCCACTTGCCCCAAAACGACTACTTAGTAAGCCTTGATTTCCTGCAATTGCTATTAAAACTTGGACTAGAAGTTGAACGAGTAAAAACAATCTATGAATTTAATCAGGCTCCCTATTTAAAAGATTTTATTTCAACCAACATTCGAGAACGAGCCAATACCACCTGTAAAGTTAAAGGAAAAGCTTTTAAACTCATAAGTAATAGTCTGTACGGGAAATCAATGACAAATATATCTCGATATGCTAATACTCACCATCTAGTAACGACAAAACATTCATTCTTAACTCATGCAAGAAACCCTTTGTATAAACGAGCTGTCTCTTTAGGTCAAGATAGGGTTCTCTGTACAGTAATGAAAGACATCCTTAAAGTTACCACTCCTTCTTACATGGGATATCAGATCTTGCAGATAGCCAAGAGGCGTTTATACGAGTTCTGGTATAATGTAGTTAAAGCCCATTATGGGGAGAGAGCTAGACTAATTTATACGGATACAGACTCATTCATATTTACTCTAACCTGTAAAGATGCTTTCCAAGAAATGACAAAAGCTCCTCTAGTAGATTATATGGATTTCAGTAATTTTGACAAAGATCATCCCATGTATTCTGCTACTCGCAAAGGTGAACTAGGACTCCTCAAGTCAGAAGTAAAGCAGAAAATCATAACTGAATTAATTGCACTTAAGCCTAAAACTTACTCTCTCCTAACCCTTGATAATGAACATTTATGTAAATGTAAAGGGATTCCTTATCACCAACAAAAGAAAATAACACATGCATCTTTTCAGAACACATTAGAGACAAATACAACTTTTAATTTTGTATCCCGATCTATTCGTAATGTTAATGGACAGATATGCACGTGTAAAACAACTAAGCGCGGTCTGTCAGCTTTTGATGACAAGAGGTACCTCATTAGTCCCACAGAGTCATTAGCTTACGGTCACCCAGACATTCCAGAGCGTGAGGTACAGGTACAGGTAGAGGAAGAGGTACAGGAAGAGGTACAGGTAGAGGAAGAGGTGCAGGTAGGGGATCCAGTAATTGTAGATAATCCCCAACCAAGACGTCAATTGTTCCCCATTTTTAATCTTTGGGAAAAGCGGGATAGAGTCGCTCAGCAATTATTCCCTAACAACAACTAAG
Organism: Procambarus clarkii; assembly: GCF_040958095.1. Classification (NCBI taxonomy): domain Eukaryota; kingdom Metazoa; phylum Arthropoda; class Malacostraca; order Decapoda; family Cambaridae; genus Procambarus; species Procambarus clarkii. Next base: position 114,265 of record NW_027189626.1, read on the forward strand.
TCTGTTACTGTATTGTCTATGTATTATCTATAACTATATTCAAATGTCTTTTATATTATATTGGCTATAATTTGTTACTGTATTTGATATGAAAATGACTAAGATTTGTTACTGTATTGGATATGATTTGTTACTGTATTTGATATGTTATGATTTAATGTCTATGATAATGTATATTCTATGATTTTATTACTGTATTTGATATGAAAATGACTATGATTCAAATGTTTATAATAATATATATTCTATGATTTTATTACTGTATTGGATATGAAATGACTATGATTTTATTGGCTGTGATATTGTATATTCTATGATTTTATTACTGTATTGGATATGAAAATGACTAAGATTTGTTACTGTATTGGATATGATTTGTTACTGTATTGGATATGTTATGACTATGATTTTATTGGCTATGATATTGTATATTCTATGATTTTATTACTGTATTGGATATGTTATGACTATGATTTTATTGGTTATGTTTAAATAAAACTCGAATGTAGATTTTGTTTAAATACTCCTTTCATTATATATTTGTAGTTAGTCTATTGAATCCTAGCAACATGGAAGGGCAGAAAAAAGTTATTACTGAATCCCAGTTGAATATATTTAGTGAACCGTCAAGAATTATTATTGCTGGATTTTCAAATGGTGGGAAGAGCTATTTATGTGCTAAAATGATAGAGAAATATCAGCAGAACTTTGCTAAAATAATTATCTGTGGAAGCGGGTATAAAGAGTTGAGAACTAATCCACTCTTTAATCATAAGATATCTTTTTACTCTGAAATTGTAAACCCTTTAGACGATCGTGATCCAGAGGATACATCTCATATATTAGTTGTTTATGATGACTTGTATGTTGAATCTACAAACTCTAAAATAGTAAGTGATATATTTACTAAGGGACGGCATGAGAACATCTCTGTTATTTTTATAACCCAAAATATATTTTTCAGTGGGAAATTTTCTAGATCTATAAGTTTAAATGCTTCTCATTTTATTCTGCTTAAATCAAGAGACTTGTCCCAGATAGAAACATTAGGCAGACAAATATTCGGAAAACAAGATGCCAAGAAATTTTTAGATATATATAAGAAAGTGATTTCTCGACAGTATGGGTATTTACTTGTTGACTTGGGCGTTAAAACACCTGAATCCATAATATTTAGGGGAAATATTGTAAATGAACCCCCATATGAAATAGTGTATCAATGGTGAACATTACACAAGCTCTTAATAAGATATACAATGACCCCAAGTCCATAGGTGGGTTTGGTGGCGTTTTAAAATTGTATAAGGTTGCAAAGAAAACAATCCCTGAAATAACTATAAAAGATGTGAAAGACTATTTAAAAACGTCTAATGCTTATACCTTACATCTATTAAAAAAACGTAAATTTAAACGAAGACGTATCTTAGCACCTAGACCTAAAGCTTTCTTTACCAGTGACTTGGCTGATATGACATTGTTAGCTAAGCACAACAATGATATTAAATATTTATTAGTTTGTGTTGATATATTTTCAAGGTTTGCACATGTAGTTCCACTATCCACTAAATCAGGTCAGAGTGTAAGTGAAGCCATGAAAGCTGTTCTGGATTTACCTTCATCAAAAGGTGTAAGGAAGCTTAACACTGATAAGGGCGGTGAATTCTATAATAAATATATGAAACGATTGTTAGACAGTAAAAACATTGATCTGTACAGTGTATTTTCTCAGGAAACTAAAGCTAGCATTGCAGAGAGATTTATAAGAACATTGAAAACTAAGATATATAAATATTTAACGGCTTATAACACCTTAACCTATATAAATGTTTTACCTGATATGGTTAAAACGTATAATAGAACACCACATAGAGGATTAAAGGGGAAAATACCTATTGATGTACATGCTTTATCTTTGCCTGGAGATGTGACTAGGCAATTTAAGCTCATGTATAAAGGAGAGCAGCAGACTAAGCCACGCATCAGTAATCATCTGTCTGTAGGAGATACAGTACGGCTTGCCTTATCTAATCGTATTTCAAAGTTCAAAAGAGGTTTTCATCAACAGAACACTAAGGAAATATTTACAATTGCTCAAATTGATACTAAACAACCCGTGCCTTTATATTATCTAAAGGACTTAAATAATAGACTTATAGAAGGCGGATTTTATAGAGAGGAGTTGACTCCCACCTACTTGTCAGATACATTTGAAATTGAGAGAATTATAAGTAAACGTAAAGTTGGTAATACTACTTTATATAAAGTTAGATACGTCGGTTACGACAGTTCATTTGATCAGTGGGTGAATTCAGATGACGTGAAGAAACTATGAAGAAGCAGCCCTTAGTTAGCAAGTATCGTGGATTTATTGAACTATTAGCTAGATTAGGTTATAATTCTAGGAAAAAGTTAATTAAGACTCTTAAAAAGGAACATATACTTTGCTTATCAGAAATATTTAATAATTTCTTAAAAAATAAAATTGAAGTTGGGAAGCCTATTTTAAAGAGACTTTCTAAATATAGAGCTCTACTCCATACATTAGCTTGTAAGAAGAAAGCTATTTCACTCAAGAAAGACATATTAACGAGTAAAAGAGGAGGTAATTTATTGGGCATTTTACTTCCCATAGCTATAAATTTCATTTCAAGGCTATTTAATAAGGAATAATGAAAGAATTCTATCTTGTACCACGAAAAGCTATTGATCAACAGAAGCCTACGGCAGTAAGTGTTGAGAAGCCTACGATGACAGTGAGAACAAATCCTGTTATACAACACTTGATAGACTTAAGATTAAAGCTTAAGGATTATGATTTTGCTGTCTCCTTGTTAAATTATTTTAATACAACTGGACTTGTAAAGTGGGATGAGGAAGGGAACATTACATCGCCAGTTACTGGGCTCAATATTGTTGATGACGTTATAGGCAGGATGTGCACTCCGAAATTGTTATTCCCAGAAGATAAACTGCCAATTGCAAAGTTGTTCTACTCTTTGACATCTACACCTAAGAATTTATTTAGAAATGTAGATGCGAAAAATCAAGTGTTTTCTCCTCCAAGTTTGAAGAGGAAGATCAAGGCTGTAGATGAAGGAGAGTCTACCTGGATATCATATTAAGGTGAGTTTCTGTTTATTTTTATCATTTACTATTAGTCTACAGGATGGATAGTTACGTTATATATGCAGCGAGTAACTCTGATACTGATGTATTTAAAAACAATGCTCCCAATGCTTTTGAAAATAGATTACATAATCAGCTGCCTTTAGACCCGAATAAAGCTTATGAAGTGTGCCTGAAGAATATATTCCTGCCTCCATCTTATTTCGCTGTTAGGAGGAATGACCCGGAAAGTTTTATTTCAGTTCAACTTCTAGTGTCTAATAAAAGTTTATCTGATTTGAGTACGGTGAATACATCTTTCACTTTAAAGTCGGATATTTTAGCCAGTGATAATTGCATAGAGCTAACGACTATTTTAAATAGAGAAATTTCTACTATATTTTCAAAAGGTTCACTGAGTTTTATAGGACCCGTACTTAATTATAATTTCCCAGATCACGGGGACGTTTATATGAAATATGATTCGAGTATTAATCGAATTAAGTTTAATGCAGCATTTAGTGAGAAGTTGTTAAAATTATTTATTACAAAGGATGGAAAATTAGTTGTTAGAATTTCTTTATCTTTCGGTCGAAATATATGTAAAGTTATTGGAGCTGAAGTAGGTAAAGCCTATGATATTTTTATTATGAATAAGCCACCTAATAACAGGTTATTTGTACAAGATACTTGCTATTATCATCCTAGGCCAGGAGGCCGTATAGATTTCTTGTGTGTATATTGTGATAAGGTGCAGCCCACCATGTTTGGTAATCAGATTGTAAATATCTTGGATGTTGTTTCGTTTCAAAGTAATGTAACACACAGGAAATTATATAAACCTTTAAATACGACTAATATTGATGGCATCAGTATTAGATTAACAGATCAAGATGGGGAGCCTGTATATTTTGAAAAGGATGGATGTACGATTGCAGTATTACATATTAGACCCGTTGATATATAATGGCATGAGTAGAGGGAGTTTATCATTCTCTCTTGGCCTGTTTAAACATGAGGGTCGGGTTTGTACCGCTGTCTGTTGACGAGGTAGGGCGATTTATCGCTCCTCGAGGGAAGAGAGGTGGAGCACTGGGCGATATTACTGTTTTTGATAGAAGACATTTAAGAGGAGGTGGAATATTAAGTTTCTTAACTGGTCTAGCTCGTAGAGCAACTCCTTTCCTATTAAAAACTATTATGCCAGCTGCATTGACAATGGGACAGAATGTTTTGCAGGATATAAATGCTGGTCAAGGTACTTTGAAAGATTCAATTAGAAAACGTGGTATGGAAACATTGAAAAGTATAGGTCCTAAATTGTTAGCAGGTGGCCGAATAACGAAAAGAAAAACGAAAAGACCTGCCTATATAAAGAAAATGGATAGATATAAAGACGTGTTTTCATAAAAACAGTACTAGTTGTATGCTAGACGCAGACATGATGAGTGTAAATGCTCCTAGTGCAGCATTGCAAGTTCCTTTAGAAAATTATACAGCTGCTATAAGCGATGGCTTTCCTAAAGTTAGTCCACATAGAATGGTTGAAAGTACGATATTTTCAAGACAGACACAGGATATTTTACCTGTGAATTCAAGTATTAACAATAAATTTAAAGATTCATATATTGAATTTCGTATCCCGGGAGTTAAGGGTCAATTTATTGATCTTTCGAGCTTGACGCTAGAACTGATGGTTGAATTAACGGGACCTGACGGAATTACGGCTTTAGCGGATATTAAAAATGCATCAATAGTTAATGGCTTGTCCCAGACAATGTTTAAAGCTGTAACTGTTTATTTAAATGAGCAAGTGGTGGAAACTAATTCACTATTTTCATATTTATCATATGTAAAGCTAATGACGACGCTTTCTGAATGTAAAGCTGAAAGATTTAAAGAACTGACGTATTTCTATAATGATGTTTTCCCTGAAAAATATGATGTAGATTATTTTAAGAATGCCTCAGAAGACCTTAAATCTAGATTTGTAAAGTTAAAAACTGAGGGAGTAAATTGTTGCTTTAAACTGCTATTGGACATTACAACTTTGAGCGAATATCTTTTGGATGGAATTGATATTCGTTTGAGATTAGAACTTAACAGTGATCCGTGGGTTATAAACAGTATTGAATCTGGATATAAGTTTAACATAAAACTAGCTAGAATGTGGATTGATCGGATAACTCCATTTGCATCTGGATTGGAGGCTATTAATAGAGCTCTGGCTGAACAAAATACACCAGTTACATATACGTTTGATAAGACACTCCATAAGACGTTCATTCTCGGTAATGGGCAGCAGAGATTAAGTATTGACCAGCCATGGGGGAGCATTATCCCAGATAAATTATTTATTATGATGATGGATATGGAAGCAATATCAGGAGCGTATACACTTAATCCACTTTATTTCGATCACTGCGATTTATCTAATGTATATATTACACGTGATGGGACAAACTTATTTAATATAACTTGCAAGTTCCCGAATAAATGTTCGAAACTATACTACGAGACTCAAAATACAGTAGGCTTTAATGCTTGCAATACCTTGACATATAATTCATTTATAAAAGGAAGAACATTACTGGCATTTAGACTAACGCCTGAGGAATTGAGAGATACCCTTCCTATAGAGGCTTCGGGCAACCTGAGAATTACATTAGAATTTGCTGTTCCAGCGAAATCAAATAAAGTTATTATTTTATTCGGAATTACAACGGGAGTATTGAGAATTTATTCAGATAGGCGAGTTGTGTGTGATACAAGAGCATGAACTGCAAACAAATTAATACGGCATTGAACGATATGAAAGGTAGTAAAGCTAAATATATTGGATGCTATTTAGCGACGGATATATATAGAATAATGAAGCAAATACGGGACAGACCGATTATGTTTATAATAAATACCTTAGGAAGAGACTCTAAGGAAGTAATGGGTCACTGGATTGCTGTATATAAATCTAAACGGAAAATAGTTATACTCGATTCATATGGAATAAATGTGTATTCGCCATATATTTCGGAGTTTTTAAATTATTATAAAGACTGTGATGTATACACGTTTACAGAGAGACTTCAGAGTTTAAATACTTACGTATGCGGGCTATATGCGATGTTTTTCTGTTACCATCTTTCAAACAAGGATCTAAAAACTGCAATAAAACTATTTGAAACTAGTTTTACTTATGGAGAATATATGCAGAATGATAGGAACGTAATGAGGCTATCTTATGCTTTATTTAAAAATATGCCGAGCTGCTATGAAACGCTGTGTTATGATAAGAGCGATATTTGTTGGAAAATGTGCTTGGAGACGACTGGCTGAATGAGGCTATAACAAATTATCTAATGGAAAATGGTGAGTACATTTGTTTTGAGGTTTTATGTGTATGATAAATATTGTACATGTGTAAACGCTATCTTAAACTGTTATTCTTTATTTACAGAGATGAAGAGTGAATAGGACGGATATTATACAAGCGGATTGAGGAGCGAGCTTCTTAGAACTTCGGGCTAAATGAATCGTTTATTATAAATTGTGTAAACTATGAATTAGATGACTAAATAAATTATAAATAAATAAATAAGTTTTATTAACGCTTAATGTATATATATAAATTATTACGGTGGCGAACGCCGACAATGACTGGTGGATGTCTGGGGCAGGTAATCAGGTGATGATGGCCTCGGGCAGATAGCCTGGGGCAGGTAGCTGGGGCCAGCTTAGATAGTCTCTGAGGCAGTTTTCAGTATTAAAGGTTACATTGAGATGCTTCGGTTGATTTGTATAAAACTGACTGGTTAATGAAAAAGGAATAAAATATTAGTATGTCAGAAAATAGGAAGAGGGAATAATATGAAGAGGAGAGAGAGAGAGGAGGGAGAGAGAGAGAGAGAGGAGGGACGGTCCAGATATTACGGATAAGATAAGATAAGATTAAGAGCCGACTGGCTGGCTGGGCGCAAAGTAAATAAAGGTGATGCGACAGATTGCGAGGTAAGGGGGAGAGGGAGGGGGGTGTGATGTACGAGACTTGAAAACCATGACTTACATAGGTGATTTTCTAAATTTATATGAATAACTAAGGCTTACATAGACGATTTTGTAAGTTGAAAACATGTAAAACATGTCCGTAGAGTTCTCCTGGAAGCCCTAAAGTGCTACACACGATATTTGAATTTCTCCCATAAGGCCTTAACAAACTTCTAAGTCTCGGAAATTATTTTTCTTATAAGAACTTTAGCAAACTCGTATGACATTATTTTTCATTATAAGAATTCCCTAATTCCAAATCTGTGACTCCCCAAATTCGCCTGAAAACCCTAAAGCGCTACACACGATATTTCTGACCTGAAAACCCCCAAGCGCTACAGGCGATATTTGGTCTGAAAAAATGGGGACCTGTGGCGCTTACACCCCACAGGGGTCCTCTGCCCAAAAAAAAATGGGGACCTGTGGCGCTTACACCCCACAGGGGTCCTCTGCCCAAAAAAAAAAAATGGGGACCTGTGGCGCTTACACCCTACTACTCACACCAACCTTCACCCACACACCAACCTTCACCCACACACCAACCTTCACCCACACACCAACCTTCACCCACACACCAACCTTCACCCACACACCAACCTTCAACCACACACCAACCTTCACCCTCACACCAACCTTCAACCACACACCAACCATCGCCCACACACCAACCTTCGCCCACACACCAACCTTCACCCACACACCAACCTGCGCCCTCACACCAACCTTCACCCACACACCAACCTTCACCCTCACACCAACCTTCACCCTCACACCAACCTTCGCCCTCACACCAACCTTCACCCACACACCAACCTTCACCCTCACACCAACCTTCGCCCACACACCAACCTTCACCCTCACACCAACCTTCACCCTCACACCAACCTTCGCCCTCACACCAACCTTCACCCACACACCAACCTTCACCCACACACCAACCTTCGCCCTCACACCAACCTTCTCCCACACACCAACCTTCTCCCTCACACCAACCTTCTCCCACACACCAACCTTCGCCCTCACACCAACCTTCTCCCTCACACCAACCTTCTCCCTCACACCAACCTTCTCCCACACACCAACCTTCTCCCTCACACCAACCTTCTCCCACACACCAACCTTCGCTCTCACACCAACCTTCTCCCTCACACCAACCTTCTCCCTCACACCAACCTTCTCCCACACACCAACCTTCGCCCTCACACCAACCTTCACCCACACACCAACCTTCTCCCACACACCAACCTTCACCCACACACCAACCTTCACCCTCACACCAACCTTCACCCTCACACCAACCTTCACCCTCACACCAACCTTCACCCTCACACCAACCTTCACCCACACACCAACTTTCTCCCACACACCAACCTTCTCCCTCACACCAACCTTCTCCCTTACACCAACCTTCACCCTCACACCAACCTTCACCCACACACCAACCTTCACCCTCACAACAACCTTCTCCCTCACACCAACCTTCACCCTCACACCAACCTTCACCCTCACACCAACCTTCACCCTCACACCAACCTCACCCTCACACCAACCTTCGCCCTCACACCAACCTTCACCCACACACGAACCTTCTCCCTCACACCAACCTTCACCCTCACACCAACCTTCACCCACACACCAACCTTCACCCTCACAACAACCTTCTCCCTCACACCAACCTTCACCCTCACACCAACCTTCGCCCTCACACCAACCTTCTCCCTCACACCAACCTTCACCCACACACCAACCTTCACCCTCACAACAACCTTCTCCCTCACACCAACCTTCACCCTCACACCAACCTTCACCCACACACCAACCTTCTCCCACACACCAACCTTCGCCCTCACACCAACCTTCACCCACACACCAACCTTCACCCTCACAACAACCTTCTCCCTCACACCAACCTTCACCCTCACACCAACCTTCGCCCTCACACCAACCTTTACCCACACACCAACCTTCGCCCTCACACCAACCTTCACCCTCACACCAACCTTCTCCCTCACACCAACCTTCTCCCACACACCAACCTTCACCCACACACCAACCTTCGCCCTTACACCAACCTTCTCCCACACACCAACCTTCGCCCTCACACCAACCTTCACCCTCACACCAACCTTCACCCACACACCAACCATCACCCTCGCAACAACCTTCTCCCTCACACCAACCTTCTCCCACACACCTACCTTCACCCTCACACCAACCTTCACCCTCACACCAACCTTCGCCCTCACACCAACCTTCACCCACACACCAACCTTCACCCACACACCAACGTTCACCCTCACACCAACCTTCTCCCTCACACCAACCTTCACCCTCACACCAACCTGCGCCCTCACACCAACCTTCACCCTCACACCAACCTTCACCCTCACACCAACCTTCGCCCACACACCAACCTTCGCCCTCACACCAACCTTCACCCTCACACCAACCTTCACCCTCACACCAACCTTCACCCTCACACCAACCTGCGCCCTCACACCAACCTTCACCCACACACCAACCTTCACCCTCACACCAACCTTCACCCTCACACCAACCTTCACCCTCACACCAACCTTCACCCTCACACCAACCTGCGCCCTCACACCAACCTTCGCCCTCACACCAACCTTCACCCTCACACCAACCTTCACCCTCACACCAACCTTCACCCTCACACCTACCTTCACCTTCACACCAACCTTCACCCTCACACCAACCTTCACCCTCACACCAACCTTCACCCTCACACCAACCTTCACCCTCACACCAACCTTCACCCACACACCAACCTGCGCCCTCACACCAACCTGCGCCCACACACCAACCTTCACCCTCACACCAACCTTCACCCTCACACCAACCTTCACCCACACACCAACCTTCTCCCTCACACCAACCTTCTCCCTCACACCAACCTTCACCCTCACACCAACCTTCACCCACACACCAACCTTCTCCCTCACACCAACCTTCACCCTCACACCAACCTTCACCCACACACCAACCTGCGCCCTCACACCAACCTGCGCCCACACACCAACCTTCACCCTCACACCAACCTTCACCCTCACACCAACCTTCACCCACACACCAACCTTCTCCCTCACACCAACCTTCACCCTCACACCAACCTTCACCCACACACCAACCTTCTCCCTCACACCAACCTTCACCCACACACCAACCTTCTACCTCACACCAACCTTCACCCACACACCAACCTTCACCCACACACCAACCTTCTCCCTCATACCAACCTTCACCCACACCCCAACCTTCACCCACACACCAACCTTCTCCCTCACACCAACCTTCACCCTCACACCAACCTTCACCCTCACACCAACCTTCACCCTCACACCAACCTTCACCCACACACCAACCTTCTCCCTCACACCAACCTTCACCCACACACCAACCTTCACCCACACACCAACCTTCTCCCTCACACCAACCTTCACCCTCACACCAACCTTCACCCTCACACCAACCTTCACCCACACACCAACCTTCACCCACACACCAACCTTCTCCCTCACACCAACCTTCTCCCTCACACCAACCTTCACCCTCACACCAACCTTCGCCCACACACCAACCTTCTCCCTCACACCAACCTTCACCCACACACCAACCTTCACCCACACACCAACCTTCACCCACACACCAACCTTCACCCTCACACCAACCTTCGCCCTCACACCAACCTTCACCCTCACACCAACCTTCGCCCTCACACCAACCTTCACCCTCACACCAACCTTCGCCCTCACACCAACCTTCGCCCTCACACCAACCTGCGCCCACACACCAACCTTCACCCTCACACCAACCTTCACCCACACACCAACCTTCACCCTCACACCATCCTTCACCTTCACACCAACCTTCACCCTCACACCAACCTTCACCCACACACCAACCTTCACCCTCACACCAACCTTCTCCCACACACCAACCTTCTCCCTCACACCAACCTTCGCCCTCACACCAACCTTCACCCTCACACCAACCTTCTCCCTCACACCAACCTTCTCCCACACACCAACCTTCACCCACACACCAACCTTCACCCACACACCAACCTTCACCCTCACACCAACCTTCACCCTCACACCAACCTTCACCCACACACCAACCTTCACCCACACACCAACCTTCTCCCTCACACCAACCTTTACCCTCACACCAACCTTCTCCCTCACACCAACCTTCTCCCTCACACCAACCATCGCCCTCATACCAACCTGCGCCCACACACCAACCTTCACCCTCACACCAACCTTCGCCCTCACACCAACCTTCACCCACACACCAACCTTCACCCACACACCAACCTTCACCCACACACCAACCTTCAACCACACACCAACCTTCACCCTCACACCAACCTTCAACCACACACCAACCATCGCCCACACACCAACCTTCGCCCACACACCAACCTTCACCCACACACCAACCTGCGCCCTCACACCAACCTTCACCCACACACCAACCTTCACCCTCACACCAACCTTCACCCTCACACCAACCTTCGCCCTCACACCAACCTTCACCCACACACCAACCTTCACCCTCACACCAACCTTCGCCCACACACCAACCTTCACCCTCACACCAACCTTCACCCTCACACCAACCTTCGCCCTCACACCAACCTTCACCCACACACCAACCTTCACCCACACACCAACCTTCGCCCTCACACCAACCTTCTCCCACACACCAACCTTCTCCCTCACACCAACCTTCTCCCACACACCAACCTTCGCTCTCACACCAACCTTCTCCCTCACACCAACCTTCTCCCTCACACCAACCTTCTCCCACACACCAACCTTCTCCCTCACACCAACCTTCTCCCACACACCAACCTTCGCTCTCACACCAACCTTCTCCCTCACACCAACCTTCTCCCTCACACCAACCTTCTCCCACACACCAACCTTCGCCCTCACACCAACCTTCACCCACACACCAACCTTCTCCCACACACCAACCTTCACCCACACACCAACCTTCACCCTCACACCAACCTTCACCCTCACACCAACCTTCACCCTCACACCAACC